>NW_017307463.1:465557-528906 GCF_000935625.1 Nanorana parkeri | reverse complement strand
GGGGGGCAACATTATCATCACCTGAAAATCTTGTTGTTTTAATGAGAAAGGAAACATTATTTGCAGCTCTTTAGCAAAAAGGTTTGTAAGGAAAGTACCTCAGCCAAAATAAGGGTATGCCTTTAATTTGACTTCCAGTTCTGGGTAGAGGTCTGAGCAAAGCAGTGAGTCAATCACACAAAAAGGAATTGCAAACAAGCTAGTGAATGCGATTTAAAGCAGAACTAGGGTCTTCGATGCCACGTGTGTGAGCTTCCTCACTGGTGCTGGTATCTTCTACCTGGTTCAGCATCTTCAGCCATCTTGATTGGCCAGCTTGGCTGACACAACACTTGAACATGCACATGGGAGTTAATTTATCCCTGCACCAAGGCATGACAAGAATCCCATTAGACCATATTGGTGTAACCTACTTCTTGGAGAGCACACTCAGGGAGGAATTTATCAAAACTGGAGCAGACAGAACCTGGAGCAGTTGGCCATGGTAACCAATACACATTTCTCTTCAGTTTGCTCAGGTAAGATTTGAAAATGAGACAGAGAAGCTGAGTGGTTGCAGTGCAAATCTGCTCCATCTTTTGTCTGCTCCAGTTTTGATAAATTCCCCCCTCAGTATTTTTAAATTAGAAAAATGTTCTTTGCTCTTATTGATGATAAGTCTTTCAGCTTTGACAATCTTGTTATAGTTTTTGTATTTTACATTCTTTCT
Organism: Nanorana parkeri; assembly: GCF_000935625.1. Lineage (NCBI taxonomy): Eukaryota > Metazoa > Chordata > Amphibia > Anura > Dicroglossidae > Nanorana > Nanorana parkeri. The sequence goes on along the minus strand of NW_017307463.1, from coordinate 528,197 downwards.
TTTAGTTCCCTTGAACCAAACTGAATATAACTACACTCTGCCACAGATCATCTCTCCAGTTGCTTGGTATGCCATATACGTGGACAAGTACACCTGTCTGATGAGCTATGAGGACCCCACTTCTGATGAGATCACTTTTCAAGTCACTCTACTCAACCCTGATGCTGCAGGGAATCCTTTTGACCATTTTGGAGCAGATGAGTCGGGTACGTGTAGACATATTTTGTAACAGCTCCTAATTAAACACAATCAAAAGAACAATTCTCCATTAAAGAATTAGGAGTTCTGACTTCACTGGCTGCACTGCCTGGGTCAGTGGCTCTGCACACATTAATATACAGTAAAGTATGCATTTTTTGTAGCATTCACAGTGTCACGGATGGATTTATGTTAGTATATACAAGTGAAACTACATCTGAAGGTGTGAGGGAGTAGTAGGGGCAAATCCACACCTTTTAGCCTGAGAATGTAAACCTGCAGTTGTTGGAGCTGTAATACATGGGTCACCATTAGTGGACAGCTAGTGATATGGCCATGTTCTTCTTGATAGTATAGTACTGGGATCTGCCACAACGATGATGCCCAAGTCACCCAAGATTCAGATGTGTCTGACGTGCTTTAAACAGCTGATGGTTACCACATTTCTCCATTCAGTGTGAAGTCTATACAAACCTCGACTTTAAGGATTCTCTGGCTGTAATTCCAAGTGCTATTTCTGGGTCATGTGATCTGTTTCTGTGCCTCTCCATGATTGTATGTCATCCCCATATACCTCCGCAGGGAATTCTAAATACAGGGTTAATGATAAGAGCAAGACGTGGATAAATCAGGACTTTCAGCCATTGGCAATTGGGTATTGGACCATAGAAGTGAATAATATTGACATGATCAGCTCACCTCCCAGCAGTCCTCTGTTTTTTGCTAAATGTGGGGGTTGTCTCTATCTGAGTTTTGCCTCAGTTGTTAATAATTATGCTGACTTGCATTCATCTGATTATGTGTGGCCAGCTTTTGGTTTATTGTTTGTTGTATAAAATGAAAACTTTTATCTAAGGACTATCTAGGCATAAATGACCAGGGAGGGAGAGCTTGTGCTTTTTATGCTATGTATTATTATCTTGTAGTTGTAATCCTCCAGGACTCACAGATATTATTCTGGTTCAGGCTGTGACTATCATCTGTAAATGTGAGCTCATGTCCATACGGCTTAGGTTCCTTTAGTGTTTGTATCAGCTTGTTTTGAAATTAAGTAATAGACTATTGCATCCATCCACTTGATATAAAAGTAATAATGCTAATGGCATATTTTATAAAAGATTCTAATAAAAAAAAAATATCTTTTCTAATTTCCTGAACATTCTGGTTAACCTTTTTTCTATTTTTATGTGACGGTGCCACTAATTGTATATCTTTAGTATTCCCAGCGCAGAATATGACTGATAAAATGATCTTCCATCTCACTTTAACTCTTTCATGTGCAGCACAGTATTCCAAGGTTACTTGCTAACTTAATTTGTATCCCTACACCTACTTTGTAAGATGATTTATTGTCTTTTACAACGTCCAACATTTTTTGTTACATGACCATCTTAAATCAGATACATATTTTCAACTACTGCAGTCCAGAAAGTAATTTTTTTTTTCCTCTGTTCTTTAGTAAATGGATTGAGAGAGCCTATTTTCCCCTATCGCCGCCTGTGGGAGCCTGTTTGACATACCTCAGTATTAGAGGCATGTACATGGTTAAAAGAGAAATAAACCCAAACCTTTTTTTTTTGGCTTTACTTTTACTAATGTACTTCCGTGACCCAAGGCAGCATATAGTGGCCTAGTGCCAAGCCGAGCTGTTTGATCGGTTGGTTCTGCCTCTCTAGAACCAGAGCCAGCTGTGTCCACCATCTTCCCTGTCTGTCCCTCCAGTAGGTGCTGGAGCTGAGTGATCAGCAGTTCCATGATTGTTCAGTTCTCAGTATATAGAGCCATCGTGTGACATCTGCAGTTTCTCTTTAAGCTACCCTAAGTGGTGTTACCATTTTACTATCTCGGTATCATAAATTAATGACTGTGACACTGGTGTTTGTTTTTTTTCGCAGGATTGCATGAATTCTTTTTCCTTCTGGTCCTTGTGTATTTTGTGGTTGCCTGTATATATATCCAAGCACTGTGGCAGACCATTAAGAAGGGCGGTCCTATGCACACAGTGCTAAAGGTACTATCAAATGCGCTGGTGCTGCAGGTCATTTCTGCCTTGGCCAACTATCTGCATTTCTCACGGTAAATACTGCCCTACATTATGGTACTTTTTTTATGTTTAACCGACTACAACTGTACATGGTTTCCTGTGCTTACCGAACATCAATCTATGTTGCAGCTTCTTCAATCACATGTAGTGCGGAGGTTTGTTCTCAAAGCCTCTGCAGGTGGCACTGTACCTCTTTGTCTGTCTGTGCACAGATAAAGAAGTATAGTGTTCAAAATAATGACAGATATTTTTTTTTTTTAGTATTTAAAAATATCAAATATTTGATTAAAAATAGTTATGTGAAAGCAAAAATACTTTTTTTTGCATGTTTTCAAATCTGTGCACCCATCAATAGTCTTATGCCCTTTAAAAAATGTAAATGTTTGGTAAGTGGGCAAAGTCATTATAGGGGCATAGTTATGAATCAGTGAATCAGATATTCCCTGCAGGTAAATCTTCCAGGTGTATGTGTTGCAAGTAACTGTGATTGATTCAGTGCCAGTGAACCAGCGGTTGTGAACGGTACATTCGCTGCTTTATGAACATACACCATTGAGTTCATGAGAAGTTAACTATTGCATACTGAAGCTGCTAAACGTAATCTGGGCGTCCAGGCTTCAATGACCTCTGGTCATGAAAGGGTTTCATTTTCCTTGTCTAACATTGACTCCACCTCTGTGCTTCAGGTACGCTAAAGACGGTAAAGGCGCTCCATTCATTGGAAGTTTGGCAGAATGTAAGTATTGAAACGCATGCCTATTGTTTTTTCATGTCTGTTTCTTCAGGTGAAGTCACAGACAAATGACTTCTCTCTTTCTGGGTCTGAACTAGTAAACATGGCCAGCAGTGTTTTATGTGTCACTTCTATGTAGTCACACAATACACTTGGGTATGATTGTTATTTAAATGTAATAGGTATCTAAATCAAACAAGAATGTAAATGTCATGTAATGATTGTAAATCATTTTTATTAGCTTCTATGCTGCTAATACAGCTCCTGAGATTAGTTATTTTCATCAGTAGGAAAATAGTCAGCATACTGCTTCTAAGTCACATTCCCCCTACTTATTATTTGTAGGTATTTGGGCTCAAAACAGATTTTCCATTGCGTAAACTAAAACTTCACTCTTGTTGACAATCCAACCCAGGGGTGAGCAAACTCCTGCCCTCCAGCTGTGGAAAAACTACCAATCCCATCATGCATCTGTCTCTGGGAGTCATGCCTGTGGCTGGGAGATTCGTGCAATGCCTCATGGGACTTTTAGTTCAACAACAGCTGGAGGGCAAGAGTTTGCCCACCCCTGATCACACCAATCAGTTGCAGCATTTGGACACCTGTCTGAATACAATAGTCTGATGGGAAAGGGGGGGATAAGGAAAAACTCAACCAGGGTGTCATGGCACCCTGGGGTGCCTTCTGGCTTTATAAGGGATGCCCTGATATTTTCACACAGCATCTTGCATCTATGGTGCAGACAGGCTGGCCACCAGCACCATGGAAACCAACGACACTAGTCCAGGGAGGGTGGGATCCATTTAGTAAAGGACGAAAGTTTGCTCCATCCAAACCTGATATGCCCCCCGCTCTCTGCCATGGTGCTGCAGATGCAGCTCCTAATATATTAGACTCTAATATGAAGGGGTAACTGAAAACTCTGATGTGAAAGGAGGGGGCTCCTGATGCAAAGGGTAGTTCTGATATGAGGGAAGAACATATTACCCCAGTCATCGTCCAGGGCAGCCTCTGAGAGATGGGATCCTCCCACCTGAAACAGGCAACACATCATCCACAATTAGAATAAAAAGGACGGTCCCTCCTAACCACCTCAGTATTTTGTGTTTCCTCCGGCCGAACAGGAGCATCGCAACGTTTGTTATTTTACTCCAGGCCTTCATGCTAGATAGCAGGGGCCTACTGAGGCATGCGGCTCTCACTCACAGGACAGTGGACCTGTAGGGTCTCATGCACAGGAATTTTCCCAGGACTGATTCCCCCAGAGTCCTTACAAAAAATGTTTGCCCAGAGGTTCCCCTCGATAATGGAAGGAGATGGCAACCATCCTCGCTGGCGTAGTGTCTCCAGATGGAGTGTCCTGCTAAAGGAATTGACGAATGACCTGATGGGCTCTCTGGCGGCAGTAGAGCTGGATCACTGCAGGGCACGGATACTGTGCCTTGTCGACAATCCACATCGACAAGCAGGGGGGCCAGCAGTGGGGCAGGAGCGTGAGTCCAAACGGGAAGGGTGATGCACACCGTTGGACTCTTCATCACAGGCTGCTTCTCCCATTCTGGGGGTTCAAAGCGCCAGCTCCAAAGTAGGCGGGTCTACAGTTGACAAGTCCCCCCCTACCTGTACCCTTCTTGCTCTGGGGGCCTACTTCGGTGGGGCAAGGGGTAGTTGGCTTACTTGATGCACCTCCCACTGGGTCTCTCTCCAGGGGGGTGCAACTTGGTCTCGGGTAGCAGGCTCTGAGCCCTTCCCTTTTATGGCATAAGTATAGGCCTCAGAGGATAAGCCCCTGCCAGCAGAAGCCAAAACACCCTAAGAGTGCTTCCTGCATAGACAAATTGTTTTTATTTCTGGGCCAAGCTTTTCTGCCAGATCTGTGTATTGCCAAAGAGGGGCATGCATGGGAGGGAGTGTCTATGGTCATATCTCCCTCACACAGACAGGATCTGGCTCCCCAGTTACTGGGGATGGATCCAGGCAGTAACTTATTTAGGACAGCCTGGCTGTTCACCTTCTTTCCCTGGACTTTGGCTGCGCTCTCCCCTCTGATGTACACCTTTTACTGCAAGGTATTTTCTTTGCAGCGTCAGTGTCATAGAAATCCTGAGACTGCAGGGCAAACACTCTGGTGGAGGTATTGCGGTGTGCTTTGGGGGGGCTCAGTCATGTTCATATGCCTGCAGACAATGTACTGGGCAGATGGGGAGGTATTGGGGTGGCGACTGAATCACCCTGTTTTACCTGGAGAGGCAGACAAAGGTGCAATTTACAGGCTTTGCAGATAGGCCATTTTACCTGGGGGTGAGTGCTGCACAGGTGAATGACCTTGCTGTCTGCACCGGTGGTAACCTCCAGTCAATCTGGAGCGATTACTGCTAATTAGGCTGCACGGATGTTTTTTCCCTATGTTGCATAAAGGTGGCCATACACTTTACAACCATCGCAAGACCTTAGTCTTGCGATGGTTGTAAAGTAATTTAAAAAACCGTACGATCTGCCCATCTTGGACAGGCAGATCGTACTTGCGATCATCGGGCGGGCTTCCGATGACCGCAATGTTGAATGGGCAGTGTGCGCACACCGGCCCGTTCGGCATTTGTCTCCCGAGCATGCTAAAAACCAGCCGAAAATCGTACGATTCTCGGCTGGTTTTCTAGCATGCTCCTTAGACAAAAGACGTGCGACCGTACAGTAGAAACGGTCGCACGTCTTCATTCACACTGCTCGATTCTTGTACGATCGCAGGATTTCCCGTGATTCTCGTGCAGTGTATGGGCACCTTAAGTCTTGTTTGTCACCTGGGTGGGGGCTGCTCCACAGGTGAATGACCTTGCTGTATGCACAGGGGGGAACCTCCAGTCAATCTGGAGCAATTACTGCCAATTAGGTTGCGCAGTTATATTCTTTGCCCTTATGTTGCAACAGCTTTGCTTTCCCACTAGGTTTAATCCTGATAAGGCTCTGTTATTGGGTATAGGTTGAGGTTCCTCATTTTTCAGTTTCACCTGGGTGGGGCTGCTCCACAAGTGAGACCCCATTCACACCTAGCGACATACCCTTTGCAGCGGATCCGCACGGCCGGGATAGCGCGACTTTCGGGGCGACGTTCCAGCGACGGTAGCGCGACCTTCCCCGTCGGGCTTCATAGAAAAAAAGCAAAATCGCGCAAAATCCGCCGAAAAAAGGGTCCGGTAGAAGCGACTTGCGACCGCGACGCGCGACATGGAGTTAAGACAGCTCCATTGAATAACATTGGCCGGCGACTTCTCGCGATATCGCGCGGCAAAAATGCGCGATATCGCGGCGGAAATCGCGCGACAATTCGCTATATGTGAACGGGGCCTGAGTGAGCTTGCTGTCTGCACTGGGGATAATCTCCAGACAAGCTGGGCGATTCCTGACATGGGGTTGCACCATTATATTTTGCCCTGTATAATGAAAGCATTGATTTCCCTCGAGCATTAAACCAGAAAGGCTCTATGTATTCGGCATACGACGAATAGTCAAATAATTGGGTATACCATAGCCCTGTTGCTGTGATGAGAACCAATGCATAGAGATCCTTGTACAGCATTCTATACTATAGCTGAAGCCTGTGCTACCTTTGGCAGAAGTAATAGGGTTATATCGTGACTAGGGAGGTTTTGTCCAGAGTTTATATATATATATATATATATTGGTTTTTCCTTATCTCTGGAGGCCCTCTTTTTCCCTCGAGGGTTAAAACCGAACAGGTAAGCGGATATGCTATAACTTTATCCCACTGGAATAAGGACAGGGTGCTGAGAAGGGTTATGGGACTCTTCTATAGCTCCTTAGACTGCTCTTTTTTTTTTTTTTTTTACAAAAAGCTTAATTATTTCATGAATGAATGCCTCAATGCTGAGGCATTCATTACTGACTGGTAACTGCTGAGAATCAGCTGTTACCAGCATTACAAAGCCTGATTTAACTCGTCACGTACAGTGTACGTGGCCAGTCATATGGGCACAAAGTGCCGGGACGTACACTGTACGTCTCCCGTCACGAATGGGTTAATGGGGCAAAGCTTTTTTCCAGGCTATTACATGAGTATCAAGCTTGGTCTTGTATCCACCCCAAGCATGGCTTCAGGTGGTCGGTGGTCGGTTTTGTGTTTTTTTCATTCTCTTCGGGCCTTATATCTGGGTGGATGGCAAGGTTGTATTCGCCCTGCGTAGGAATGGCGCAGGAATACTGGCTCCTCTCTGAATTCAGAAGGCATTTTGCATGCTCAGGCACACGATTTAGAGAGATTTTATTTGGTACAATCAAAAGCAGTTGGCGAGTACTCTATACCCAAAAAACGGTATTGGTGCATCCCTAGTTTTAATTAAAACTATTTTTTTTTGTATTGGGACAAGTAGATTGTTATGAAGGACAAGTAGATTTGGCCCCCGCTTTAGCCCTTGGACAAGTAGTTTTTTCAAAAATGTCCACACCCCTGCTGCACCCATGTAATCTAGGCATCGTTTAGGATGGGCGGGTGTTTTTACCCACAACAGGTCAGTATATCGAAGTGACGACCTGCTTAAGTTTTCTACATACATCAGCTTCTCTATTCTGCCTATAGTATTGGAGGAGTGTCAAACCTTAGGATCATAGGCCAGCCACGTGACATTTGTTTGACCTCACAGTTGCTTCGTATTGCCTTGTGGCACTTTGCAGTACAGGTCAGGCCCAGTAATGTCTACAAAACTGCTGCACTGTTTTTCTTTGTTGGGAAAGACAGGGTGCTGAGAGCACATGTAATGAAGGGGTAAACACCCTGTTAATATTGCTTACCACTTGACAAATTCCTATGTTTTAACTCTTGAGATTGTGAGTACATTCGTTGGCGCAAACAACTCAAAAATCTGGGAATGATCAAATAAAGGTCAGAAGTCCTGGAATTGACAGGCTTTGATCAAGAGCCTAAGTACAGCTGTCCTAGACAAATCTGAAACAACTCTGCACCTTCTTGGTGTCTGGGTGTGAGTGTACACATAGGTATGTATGTACGCCTTCCTTCCTGAGAAGCCTTAATCCATGGTATCTTAGCCAGGTGATGACCGTGTGTGTACAGCCACACTCGTGGTATGATTTGGCATGTATATCAATAGAGGGTTGACGTCCCTCTTTTTATCCTGTTTCATCCATAGGATGGAAGTTGGATCTAAATCTAACAAGGCTTTAGTAGGTTTCTCCGGTACTACTTGGACTTCTGTCACTACTTGAGGAGCCCCAAGAATGTTTTTGACCTGATACAGGCTAACAAACACCATAACACTGATGTTTGGTGGCTTCGGACGTGCATCGCCCTGTCATCCTCTAGAACGGTTTATGACCAGCTGCAATGATGGCCTTGTACTCATCTGGGGCCGAGGGGCTAGGGTCGCCAGGGAAAATCTGTAGGAAGTCACTGAGCTGAGTTACAATCTTTGGCGTAGCACTGCAGAGTTACCCTCCATCTGTTGTGATCAGACTCTCGGTAGTAAGGTGCTCTTGCCAGTGTCCCCCCCCACTCCCCTTATTTCAGAATTTATCCTCTCAGATGCTGCCCTGGACGATGACTGGGGAAAACCTAAGTTAGGTACCTGGTAACTTATTTTCCAGGAATCGTCCAGGGCAGCATGGATTCCAGCCCTGCTTATTGAGTGGTGTGTTCAACATGAGTTTCATTGTTACTGCCTGGTGGTCCTTTCCGGCCTTCGGTTCTATGATAATACTGAGGTGGTTAGGAGGGACCGCCCTTTTTATTCTAATTGTGGATGATGTGTTTCCTGTTTCAGGTGGGAGGATCCCATCTCTCAGAGGCTGCCCTGGACGATTCCTGGAAAATAAGTTACCAGGTACCAGAGGCATATCTTAAATAAGGTACTGGTATGGATTTTGGATGGACCACATGTGATTTTTTTACACTGACCTTTTTTTTACGTTTTTGGCTGGGGTGCAGCAAAAGTTTGCTTACTTTAAAGGGTGTCGTGACTAAAAAAAAAACATTGAGGGAATAGATATGCGTGTGTATGTATATTAACATTTTCTTTCTTCGTGGAAAGTGTTCCTCCAGTATCATAAGATTCAATTCTGGCTACTAAGTGATTGAAATATCACATGTATCTGAGCCCTTGGGGCAAAAGTCTTCCACTAGTTCTGAGAATTTGCATTAGATCTCTACACGCTGATTATCTGAATGGCCACAAAAGTAGATGCAAATTAATGAAACCATGGAAGTGGTGTTTTAGTAAGAGAGCAAAGCATTGTGAGATCATTTTAAAAACAAGTGTACTTTCATGCTAAATGCAATAAAACCCTCCACAGCCTTCCCAAACACAGCTGTCATGTAAACCGCAGATACGCAAACACTTTCTGTAATGTCCTCAGCAAGTCCTGACGCCTGACTTTGTGTACAACCTCTCCTCCTCTTTTGTTGACTCCTTGGGCTCTATAGCTAACTGTGCAGGTGCGATCTAGTCCTGGTTGTACCAAAATCTGTAGCTTGTGAAGGTGTATATGTATTTATATTACAGTTGTGCTTAGTGGGGCTAGAGCACTTTCTACAGGTGTGCAGTTATTCTAATACTAGGGCTGCAGCTAACGATTATTTTCATAATCGATTAGTTAGCCGATTATTAACTTCGATTGATCGGATAAAATAATACCGTCATTTATTTAAAATAAAATAACAAATACAGCGTTGCAGACAAAGTTTACTTCAGAGTAAAACGGTATGCACATTTTTTTGAAATCGCACTGCTCTGGAAAGCAGGGCATTGCAGTACTGTGCCTTCCAGTGCAGGCGATCACACTGTGGATGGGAGGTGCATTTGGGATCCATTGAAATGAATGGCACCGCAACGCACCTCCTGCAGCAAAATTTGTCAGACCGAAACTGAAAATTACTTTTCCCACCTTATGATGTATAACATTTTATATATACAATTGTATGTATTATATTAGACATTTTAATTAGTTTCATGGATTTAAAATAATGTGAATTGTAAAACTCTAAGCCAATATAATAAAATAACCAACCTATTTTTTTTTAAATAACACACCCAAAAAAATATTGTTTTATTTTAGTTTATGTAGCTTAATTTTTTTTTTGCATTTTTTAATTTTTAGTCTTTTTAATTTTTGTTTGTTTAACTTTATTTTTTTAAAACTTGTTTTATTTAATTTTAAAATGCAATAGCAGGCTGGCTTTTGCGCCCGCCCACTGCCTTCTGTCTATCAGGAGAGGAGGGACCTGATGGAGAAATTTCTCCATCAGGTCCTCCTCTCCTGATTTACAGCAAACATTTTAAAACATCCAATAGCAGGCTGGGTATGGCTCCCAGCCTGTGGATGCAGAGGCGGAACGGGCCGGGGAAGAGGAGGCACGGCAGGGGCCGGAGAAGAGGAGGCACGGCAGGGGCCGGAGAAGAGGAGGCACGGCAGGGGCCGGAGAAGAGGAGGCACGGCAGGGGCCGGAGAAGAGGAGGCACGGCAGGGGCCGGAGAAGAGGAGGCACGGCAGGGGCCGGAGAAGAGGAGGCACGGCAGGGGCCGGGGAAGAGGAGGCTGATGCTGATGGAATAATATACAGCACAATGTACCATCAGCTATAGAGGAATACAAATCCCAGCAATACATTATAGAGCACCATGTGGGGGGGAGTGCAGGCTTACCTGAGCAGTCTTCCAGCAACTTGCTTCTGAGATCGGGCCTGTCTATCGGTGGCTGTCATCCCCCCCCCCCCCCCCCCACACCTGCTGCTCCTTACTTCTTCTCCCCGCGTCCCTGTGCCGATCGTGGATGTGGGTGGGTGGGCGGGGCGGGCAGCGGCGAGCGTGAGGTGGGGAGGAGGTGCGGCGTGCAGCTTGTGTGGAGCCATGCACAGGGCCAACTAATCAGAGGCCGATTAATCGATAATTGAAAAAGTTGACAACTTTTTCAATAATCGATTAGTTGCAGCCCTAAACTTAATGGCACATATTCATGATGTATCACTAATATACTGTACATGTTTTATCTCCCATTGTAAATTGTATACAATACATAAATAATTGTTACAGGGCATTATGTTCTAATAAAAGTTAGAGTTATTGGGGAGTAGGGTGTACATTCCACGTCTCATCACGATGTCCTTCAACATTTCAAAATACTGAAAGTAGATTAGCCCACATGTTCCACGTATAACACCGTGGCTGTGCATTCTGCTTTTCCTTGCCTGTTTAATTACGCTTTAATCTTTTTGCAGATCTCTGAAAAGTATTTAACTGGTGTGATTCCCAGTTTTTATACAATGACAGGGTTAAAAATTTATTTTTCCTATTATAATGATAGCTTTACAGATTAACAAAAAAAAATCCACGAGTCTCTGTCATCTCTGTATTTTTCTTTACAGTATGTGACATGGCCTCAGAAGTACAGATGTTATACTTGCTGCTAAGCCTTTGTGTGGGTTGGACTCTCAGCAGAATGAAGAAATCTCAGAGTAGACCACTTCAGTGGGATTCTACCCCCACATCCACTGGCATTGCTGTGGTTGCGGTTGTTGTTCAGGTGTGTATATTATTTTCTTGCCTTTTTGGGGACCTATTCATTTAACCTACATTCAAGGAATAAGCTACATGTACATATGCAGTATGTTGCAATTGATGGTAATACTCCTGAACAGTATCTTCTGATTGGATTTTACATCTTAATATAACATGCCATGCCATGTGTGACATACAGTGTCTGCCCTGCCACTGGCTCATGTTCTTGCATGTAATATTTAATTTAGTAGTTGGTATTTGGGTGTTTGGATAACTGCAACTGAATAGTTACTGTCCACTAAAATATTAAATACAATTTTTTTTTAATGTGACCATGAACCTGGTATGTTCATTGCCAAACTTGTTTAGTCGCTGTTGTTTTCCCTTCCTACTTTCAGATGAACATACATACTCAGGCAATCTGTGCATGCGTGTTTATGTGAAATCTTTATATGTAGGACCTCTTCTTACTCTATTATTGTACTCTAATAAAAAAATCTATTACTGCTTGACTTTTTTTCACCAGAAATTAACATTCTTTCTCGGTTGAACCTATCATCTATTGATTCACCCGCCCATTAAATGAAAAGATTTGATTTTTTTAACTGAAACAATCATACTGAACAATCCTATTTGGTTTCTGAAAAGAACAATACTTTCCTAGGAGACGGGATAAATGAAAGTATAGGTAGCTGGGACTTCTAGTCCTATAGAGACAGAATGATGCGAGTATAGTGTGCAGTGACTTGTAGTTCTATAGAGCCATGAAAAATGCAAAAATAGTGTGCTAGGTTTTAAAGTTGTATAGAAGCTTTGCTAAGAATAAAGATTGCGAGCTTGATATTACATGGAACAAAACGTTGCTTTACAAGTACAGACACAAAAACCATTTCACATCAGATCAATAAAACACAACAATCTCTATACTTCCTAAAGCTTGTAAAAAGTTTTGTGATCATTTACATTTTTTCTGCTCAAAGCAGTGACATTCCTCATCTCCATCACATGACACACATCCACATTACCTCTACACTGATCTCTAATTTAGAAAAATGTGACACACAATGAACAGTGATTGTTGACAGTCCTCCACCCCTTACCCCTTCTGTATTTTTGTCTCTCGAGCCTCTCTCTATCCTGGTTTACAATGTTCATGTTTTCCTTTTTATTAAAGGAGACCTAATCAAGGTTCAATCCAGTACTGTAGGGGCTGCCTTGGCACCCACCCTACTCACATAGAGGTAGATACATCTATTGGCCCCCCCGCTACTTTAGATAAGCACACCAGAACACATGTTTCTGCATCAACAGGATGGCAATGTCTGTGGGTCCTGTATAAGAGCAGCTAACACAGGGCTAGTCTCAGAAAACTAGTGACTGTAGTGAGGAGTTAAAGGAAACACATGAAAACAACCCACTATTTGATTTACGCTTCCAGAATGCAGCTATTTTTTTTCTTTTGTGGAAACCTGTAATGAGAGATATCTACCGGCTGCCATTGATTACCTCATTATAGGAATGCTAGTTTCTGGCTTCAGTACATTGAGTAACAGAGCTGGAACAAGTATGCAAATTAACTCTTGATCCGCATACTATTTCTGGATCAGTGTCTTGATAAATATTGCAAGCATTCCAATAGCATGACAGCCAGGTATCTGGCATTTTCAGAAGGAGATGTCTGCAATGGCAGGTTACACTTTCTAACACAACATGGTTAAAACAGTTTTAGGTTTAATTGTTAATAATCTAACCTCATGTTGTGCCTGTAGGTCTCACTGGCTAACTTCAGTGGGGGTTGAATGTTCCCTGGGAAACCTCCTTGTATGTAACACCTGCATTTCAAGACAGTCAAGCCATGGCGCCATATCTCACAGTGCAGTACAGATGCCCCAATGACATACTAAAAGGCATCTACATTGCATTGTTTATTGTGATGAGGGTGTGCTTGTGCTGGAGTTTGAGAAACCCAGAATTGTATAGGAATTCTTGAGGCTTATGTGGTGAAGTTAGCCAACAGGGTAGTGCTGGTGGCTGCTGTGACCATATGAGGTTGGTTTACTAATTGTGTACTAAGGGCTTCTTCTGTTTAAGACTTACAAATCTTGTCATGCTCATATATTGCACATGTGATCATATTAAATAGTTCATGTTCAGCTAAATATGACGTTTGTAGCGCTGTAAGAAATGTGGTTCCACGCAGTATTATGGCTGTGATCATGAAGTAGGTCACATGATAGCAGGAATGTGGAATTCGTATCGCCCGGGACATGCAGTACTGGGCGCCGGGATGGTTGTTATTTTTTTCTACATTTAGCCCTGCTGCAGGCTAGCCGAGCTAAATGATGTTCGGGGGAGCCGCCGCTCATTTAGTTCAAGTGAGCTCAGATCACTGGTATAAAATGAGCAGCGCTCTTGTCCGTGGCCCCCGCCATGGTTTTCGGGGTCTCCCACTCTTCTGGGGTACCCAGGACCACGGCAAATGAGCTCAGGATGGAGAGTGGAGCGAAGAACATCCGTTCTCCGCTCTGCTCTCTGATCAGTGAGACCAGAGCATACAGCGCTCAGCTGTCAGAAACAGCACAGAAGATGTGTTCTGTGTTGGAGGGCAGGTTCCATGAAGAGAACCTATCACCTGCAAACTATCACATAGGGGATTGTAAATTAAGTGAATAAAAAAAGTAAAAAATAAAATATATATATAAAAAAAACAATCCTGCCGCCCCCACCATTTGCATGCAAGTAGATGCACGCATGGAACATTGTGTGTGTGCGTTGAGTGCTGCCGCCATTCCACTGTGTGCCATATTCTGGCAGCCAGGCAGCAGTGCTCTCTAACTCACACAGTGTGCATTAAAGGGTAAGTTCACTTTCCCAGGTAATTTGGGAAAATGGAATTACCCGCAATATTTACCTTTTGGCGAACAGTCCATTCCCTCCGCCAGTACAGGTGTATTATCTGTGTCTTTTGGGTCACGGGAGGATGTAGTTCTCTTTTAATGAACTAAAGAGGAACTACAAATACCCATTGAATACCTTAACATTTATAACCCGGGTTTTCTGGAGAGAGAAAGAGCAACTTTAGCTGTTTGTAATGACACTGTCTTTCTTATTGAACTATCTTTACTTGGCTAAAAGAAAAGCCCTCCCCTAACAGTGCAAAGTACAGTAGTGCCCAGGGGCATAAAGGAATCATTTGCATGGCTTCACCCACCCATTTTGTTTACGATTTTGTGAAAGGAGGTGAGGCATGCTAATACTTTCTGTATTACAATTGCTCCAGCATGCTTTGCACTAGTGTAGTGGAGGGCTTTTTGAGCCCTTTTAGTCCACTTCACCATACCCTGCCTGGCTACACTTTCCAAGCATAGAAGCCAAGGTTTTTTATTTACTTCACTGATGACCAGCAAGCCTGAAATAGCTGTATGCCATGTTTCACTTGCATATATAATATTTGGCTGTATCTGTGCTGTAAGCTAGTTCTTTGTACAGAGGTGACCCAGGGACATAAAGGAATGAATTGCATACCCCCACTACTGCTATCCTAGATTGAGAAGCAAAACCCTTATTTTGGGTCTTTGTGATAGAAGCGATATGCAGATTCTCTCTGTTCTATAAAGGTCCTGCAGTGTATTAAAATGGCTAGTTTTGTATTGTTTGTTGAATGCCTATATGTATATTGAATCTGTGTCTATGTATGATTATAATTGCTAATACTTTTGTTTGTATTGCAGGTTATCCTGTTAGTATGGGAGCAGTTTGAAGATACCAACCATCACAGTTACCATGCTCATCAGAGTCTAGCGGGTTTACTTCTCATTGCCATGAAAGTTTGCCTGGCTATATCACTGTCATTTGGTTTGTACCAGATTATCACTGTGGAGAGAAGCACCATGAAACGACAATTCTACATCACATTTGCTAAAGTATGCATTGTTTTGCCATTATACCACTTTTCAGTCGTATTGGTTTTTGTCATATTTCTCATTGCCACAAAATTGGTACTACTTTTTCAAAAAGAATATCTTAATGAATTTTTAACACCCATGCGTCACTGGTGTTTTTAGCAAATCTAACATTTTTGCGCACATTTATTACAACATAGTGTATTTCCACTTTTGCAGTTGAATTGGGATAGCACCTATTTTATTTTTGTTACATGTTTACATTTGCATACCATAACTTAAAAAAATTGGTGCTTACCACTTTGAATTCCCCCGAAAATAAGACCTAGTGTCTTTTTTCGTAGAAAAAAAGATATAAGACACTGTCTTATTTTTGGGGAAACACGGTATGTCCTAACAAAAGGTTTAAGATATGGAGTCTTGAATTCTGCCTAGTATATTAACGAAGGAAACTGACTTTGTCCCTTGCTCAGCAGTTCTATATATAAACCTCCAAAGAAACAAGCAAAGGTAAGAAATATTTTCAAAAAGTTATTTTAAGGTTTGCTGTGTGCCCGTAACAAACATGTAACAGGGGTTTCTCAAATTTACTGCAAAAGTGGAATAGACTTTAAAAACTAATAATAAAATACTTAAAACCTGTCACAAAGCCAAGCTATTTATCCTATGCATATAAAACAAATCAATGAGCAGTGAGAACTACATGTGAAAACATTAAATCCAGAGATATTGATATCTGAAGTTGGATACAGAACACAACTTTTCTTGCAACCCTTGGGTTTGGCCCTGTCCCTTTACCATGTTTGGAACCACCATATTTGCCCTTTTAAAGGACAGTAGCATGTTGGTACAAGTTGTCCTTTAAGGCATTTCCCCACCTTGAGTACAGCCCTCTTGGTCCACTGTATGCTGCGGAATAGGACTCAGTAGAGACACTTTCGGAAAAAAGACTGTGCAGCTTTCGCCAAATTTTGCAGTAAAGATCACTGAAACTGAGGCAAGGGTTTATTATTGGACCATGCATTAGATGACAACATGAACCAAAGGTGCAGTTGTCCTTTTAAAGTGATAGGCAGTCTCACTCAACAATTGGGAGGAAATAGAGGCAAACAGGTTGTAAATAAACCCCAGGTATTGATTCCCTGAGGATTCCTGTAGTAAACCTTTTAAAAATACATAATTAAATAAATTCATAATTGCACCAAATGTCATTCTCCATATGTTATACAAGGCAAACATGTTTAAGTGTTTTAGCATGCTTGCCTTGCAGGGTTGAGAGAAAGGAGCAAAGCCATAGAGGGGAATCTGATTTTTCTTACACAGCTAAAGTAACAGAATTATGACAGACGTAAAATTGTTCACCATAGCAAATTAGCAAGTTTTAACATTCTTGTTATGAAAAACTTTATCAAGAATTCTTATTGGTTGTTGTTGCCTATTTTTTTCCTCCCAGTTTTTATGAATCAGTCCCCTTGTTTGTAAAGGGGCTGTAATGCTGTATGTAAGACTGGGGAAATGTATAGCTGACTTTATAGTAACCTCGGTGAAGAGACCTGTCACTAGTAAATTAGCCATTTGTTTTAATTATATGGAAGATTCACATTAGTCTTGCATAATCCTGTGTTTTTGTGAGACTTTGATGACTAAAATGTTGAAAGCAAATAATGTGAATCACTGTTTTTGTTTTCTTTAGGGCTGTTTATTGTGGTTCTTATGCCACCCATGTTTTGCAGCCATGTCCTGCTTGTTTAAAGAATATCAAAGAGAAAAGGTATGTTTCATAATGTAAGCTGATTCATTTATAGGTGTTTTGTTCCATTCTGCCATACACTTCATTGCTACAAAAATATCCCTTAGTCATCACTTTTGTGCTTCTACCATTGTCCCTGAATTAATAGGCATGACTTATATTAATGTGTCAGGGACCTGTGCTTTTTTATAGTGTTTTGTCCAGGTCCAATCCTATAGGATGCTGAAGATTATTTCTGTTGGATTGGAACAGTTAAACTAGGATAGCTGCTCTTTTCTGATGATAATCAGTGGATGTGAAAGTCTTGTTAACACATGACCAAAAGCGGTCATGTACTGCATGCTCATCAATTGTTGATACGGTGTAGACTTTAGGCCCACCTTACTTTGCATTATTTACAAAGCGCACACAGTTTGAGCAGAAAAGCCTGTCCCCTGCCAGCATGGTGCAGAGAAGGACCCTTGCTCGCAGTGTAGAAGCAGTGGTTTCTCTGCAGAGGTCTGGCATGCAACCTGCTGAGCTCTCCAGTTAGTAAAGCGCATGCTACCTGTTGCAGAAAGCCTGCCTATAAACACTACACTGCCACTTTGAGGCTGCAGTGGCATCTGCAGTGCAATCAGATTTAATTGTATCTGGGATATGTGCAGTGTTTAAAAATAATATTAAATGAATCTCAAAAATAGGGAATTGAGTTTAACATTTTGCACATTTGTCAGCCTATAATAAAGAGTTTTGTTACAGGTTAAAAGCTTTTGAGATATAGACGTCAGTGGTCATGAACAGGTTAAAACAGTTTTCTCCTTTCAGTAAAAATGCTCTATGTATCTGTGTAGAACACATTCTTTGACCACTTAGTCTTTAGAAAGGGGTCCCAGCAGTCCCAAAGCACATTTAAAAAATTGGGGTTTTCAAGGAGGCTGGTTCTGCTGCTTTGGATATTACTTACAAGTAGGAGCGGTTTTCACTTTTTTTTTTTCTGCTAAACATTGAAAACCTATTTAAAGTGTATTTCCACTTTCTCAGCCAAATTGCGAGAAGACCTGTTTTCTATTTGTTACATGTTCCCATTCACATAGCATAATCTAAAGAAAATATAAAAAAAAAATACTTCTTACAGTTTAAATTGCTTTTACTTGGGTTAGGGTTTTTTGCCTTCTTAACATTTCTACTTGCTTCTTTGGAATGTTAAGAGGGGCTGTGAGAGGTTTGTTGACCCTATCCGTACTCTGCTGGCTCATTTGTAAAGTAAATTTGAACTTTACCTGTCCTAACAAAGGGTTAAATGATTACAACCCTCGGTGTCTGCATTCAAATGTTAATGACGTTAATGAGAGAAAAACAATCCTCAAATTTCAGTCCTAAGTATTTTTAGGACAGATCATTGTGAAGGTGCTCAGAAAAAAAAACTTAATTGCCTGCTGCAATACAAAATCTAAAAGGTAACACATTTTTTATTATTATTGTTTTTTTTGCTGTGTGAATCGGAACACATAACAAACATGTAGAGAGATTCTCTCAAATTTGACTGCAAAGGTGAAAGTACACTTTAGACCCCGTTCACATTGAGCGATTTATCGCGCGGTAATTCCCGCGATATCGCGGCAAATTACCGCGCGATATCGCGCTCCAATGCAATCCAATGGGGCAAAGGGTCCTGCTGTCGCGGGTCGTGTGTCGCTACAGCAGGACCCTTTTTGGAGCGGATCTAGCCGCGATTCAAGCTTGCTCAATGCAAGCTTGAACGCGACATCTCGCGATGTCGCGCAATATGCAAATCGCGTGACAAACGCGCGATTTGCATATCGCGCAGTGGGAACGGGGCCTTAAGGGAAATTAAGCAACTTTTCAGCTAATAACTATGGTGATCTTGTAGACACAGTTGTACCATGCCACACAGATGTGTGGATAGAGAAACAGTGGGCCATGTGTATGAAAAAGGCAGCTTTTCAATATTCAGGTATTTTATTACATCAGTAAACTGTGGAAACATCAAATCTCTCTTCTTTTTTTTTTTTTTCAACAATACATTTTTATTAAGAAATATATCAAGTAACAAGTAGGGTAAAAAGTGACAAGATCAGTAGTCGTGTAGACATAATAAGATCTAAAAAACTTTCCAAAGCATAAATGACATAGCGTTAAAAGTGTACAGTAATTGCATCGTACATCAATTGCACAATTACATATAGAACATTGCATATAATTTAGGTATGAGTCATCTTTATTACTAACAATCAAACTTTGATTTATAAACCAAACAATCTCTCTTCTTTTCATAGGTCATCACTGTTGGCGTGATCCTGTCTCAGTCACTCTCAATGATCATTCTTTATAGACTTTTCTTGTCACACAGCCTTTACTGGGAAGTGTCCTCTCTTTCATCGGTAACCCTTCCACTTACTGTATCATCAGGACACAAAAGTCGCTATTACCCTTGATACGGTCAAGAACTGCATTTAGTTAAATAGACCTTGAATTGCTTGACAATGAATTCCTGATATGCCCCATGGCTGGGACAGCAATGAGTTCTCTCTGCAGACGAAACATTAATATGAACCCTCTCCCTTCTATAAGCTTGGTGACAAGATTTGTTGCTGCTTTATCAAAGATCTAGACCTTGAATACTTTTTTCCACATTTCTTGTTAATCTAGTTGTTACATTATTTCTAAAAAGTGGATGATGATTAGATCCAAAATCTGAACGTTCACTAAAAATTGTCCAATGCCAGTATCGGCAATAGTGGTTTCTTCTTGTATATTAACTTGTATGGATTTGCAACATGTTTTTCTTTCTCTTTCATTGAGGGATACAGGAATTCAATGGCTGTTGCATTATACTGTCATCTACAGAAGGGTTTTGACACTGGCAAACAAAAAAACATTGCCAGCCCAGTATAATCCCCTCCTACTCCTAGCATGCCTTTTTGCTAGTGTCATTCAAGATGATTTTTTTTTCCTTCAATCAAACTCCCTACAAGCTGCGTGAGCTGGTCACTATATGTAGCAATCAGGATAGTCGTATCCTCAGCAGCAGCTTTGGAGGCTATATCCAGATCGCGCTGATTGTGGGGCTAGCCTAGAGTGTGACTCTTGGGCACTGGGCTCTACTTTGGCCAGGAGAAACGCTTTGTGCATAGGTCGTGCAGGCTGAACACCAGGAGCAAGCAGGACCGTTGGAGGTAATTTACAAATGCCCACTTTCTGTTTGTTAACCTCAGAATCGTTAATGCTGAGGGACTGACGCTAATGTCCACCACTGGGTTGAGTGTCATGGGTGAACTCTGCGTTCTCTTTGCCCCAACAGAATTCATAATTGAGGACTCATCTTCTTCTGCTTCCCCTGTTGTAAGTGACACAATATTCTTAGTTGGTCCCTGCTGCCAGCTTACAATGACATGGTCACCTCCAGCCACTTGAACCTCTGCTGCTGCCAGCAGCTGGTTTGTGAGTATGCAAGCTATTATGACCCCACCTTTCAGTCCAAAATGTCTAAATCTAGACACCAGAGGAGCAGTCATGCTATACCAGGTGCCGCCAGTTCCTCAGTCCATTCTGGTGCTGCCTGTAGTGGGCCATCTAAAGGGCCTGACACCAGCAGCCTGCAATTTTGCCCTCTGTTTTAATCTTTGCCATCCTTTTAAGTCTTTCCTTAGCCCTGTTGTGCATGGCCCTCTCCTATCTTGAAAGGTTTTCTCTGCAGTCATGCATGACATTATGGACTGTATTGCATCTTCAACTGCTGACTCCGATCACGAAGGCCACAAGCATACTTTCTTGCATTCCCCTGTAGGATGTTTATCCGAACTGCCAGTGACCATAGAGGCCTGAAATAGCCAATACTCTATCTGATGTGGAGTCTCTAAAGCCCTTACCAGATGATGTTGCATCTGCAGAGCCACAGGTGTTTGCCATTACTTCCATGCTTTAAGAGACTGCCCAGACTGTAGCTTCTAGTAGTGCTGTTCCCGGTCTGGGTCCCTTTAGAAGCCCTAATTCTGCCAAGACATTTCCAATGTATCTGCTGAAAAACTGTTCACTTTTCACTGACAGTCCTATACCTGTTGAAAGAGAACTTTGTTAAAATGTGAACCACTCCCACTGTGAATCCAGTGATATCTGGCCATAACAAGGCTTTGATGAGCCCTGTAGATGATGCACCTGTGTTTAGGGATCCCATTGATAAGCAGTTGGAGATTCTTTCCAAAACCTTGTTTTCTCTGGCAGGCACTGACTTGTAATCTCCCTTGTCCGTAATGCTAGTCTGTCATATATTCTAGCCAACCGGATGAAGACAATGAGAAGGGATTCGGCTTCATTTTCAAGCTGATCTCTTGCTTGATGAGCTTTTGGAGCTCATATCCGCAACCTTAAGCTAGTGTGTAGATATTTGCTAGATGTCTTGTATCCGTCATTTCTCGTATAGGTTTCCTGCTAGAATTCCACTCTCAGCCCGTCCTCCTCATGTCTTCCAGCCTGCCTCTGTCACCACACAGATTAGCAGATCTCCGTGCAGTCCTTACAGCTCTTCTGGAGCAGTGGGTCATCACCCTAGTACTTGCAGCAGAAAGGTTTCAGGGGTTCTGTTCCAATTTTTACACTTTTTGCAAACCAAAAGGGCAACTCTGCTCTTGCACCTAAAGGCCCTAAATGTTTTAATTAGGGCCCAGAAATTTTGCATGGAATGAATCAGGTCTATCACTGCCCCTCCATCAGGAAAACTGTCTGGCCTCTCTGATATCAAGGTTGCCTACTTGCATGTCCCCATTTTCCAGCTTATCAGCCATTCCCTTCTTTCTGTGGGCATCATTTGTAGCCCTGCAATTTGTCCTATTCTCTACACCTCAAGTGTTCACCAAGATTCTGGCCTCTGTGCTAGCTTTTTTTATGATTTCAGGTCATTTCCATTGTGGGGTATCTGGATGAACTACTGCTAAGGAAGCAATCATTGCACGATCTGATCAACATTGTAGCCTCAACTGACCAACTTTTAAAGAGGTTTGACTAGGTCCTGAACCTTCAGAAGTCAGTGCAGGAACCGACTAATCGATTGGGACACAGCCCAAGACAAAGACTTCCTTCCTCAGGAAAAATCTCAAACTCTGCTTCCAAACTCACCTCTGTAGTTCAAGAGTCTGCCATCTCTTCACTTCTGCATGACATCAACCATTATTGAGTAACCAGGAGGGATTCCTCAGCAAGAGAGGTAGACAGGATTATGTCCTAGACAGAATTACACATTCCAGCCTTGTTTACCCTTTACATCTCAGGCATGAACATTTGGCAGGCACACTACCATAGCCAGCATCACCTTGACACAGGAGAATGCTTCCTTTACCTGGAGGTGTTCCAGGATTTGTATCACAGGTAGGGGACGCTGGATGTGGACTTTTGGCCTCCAGGTTCACTAACAAATTGTACTTGTTTGTCTCTATGTATAAAGATCCTCTGGTATAAACAGTGGATGCCCTGGTGGCTCTGTGGGATCAGTAGAGCTTAACCTTTGCCTTCCTTACTGTGAGACTTCTTCCTTGTCTGCAATCCGGTGATCCTCCTAGCACCCAGTTAGCCCAAGTTGATGTGGTACTCTGAATTGATCATGCTTTTGGCAGACACACCTTGTGCTCTTCCAGATTGTCTGGATCTTCTGTCCCAGGGACCATTTTGCCATTCTGCTCCACAGTCACTGGCTTTAAGAGCATGTTTGTTGATGCCTAGATCCTGAGAGACCATCAGTGATTCCCACAGTGCTTAAGGCTAGGAAGTCTACTTCCTGCAAGGTCTACCATTGAATTTGAAAGTCATATTTCACTTGGTGCTAGGCAAGAGACTTTCACCCAGGAAAGTTCAATAGGAGGAATCGTGTCTTTTTTGCAAATGGGCCTGGATCAGCATTTAGCATTGAGTACCATCAAGGGACTAATTTTATATTTTGCAATCTTGTCCAGAGATACCTAGCCTCCCATTCTTTAACTAAGACCATTGTCAGTGGTGTCTCCCATGTGGATTCCTCTGTTCATTCCTCAGTAACTCTGAGTCGGATTTGAATCCAGTTCTCTCAAAACTTTAAAAAAAAAAAAAAAACATCCTTTGAGTTGTGGCCTTGTCTTATAAGGAATCCTTTTTGGGAAGAAATCTTCCTCCATTACCTGGATGTAGTTTGTGCTGTCCATATCGTATGGCAGTCACTGCTTCTTTTAGAAAGGCTGACTCTCTTTACCCTTTACATAGGCCATCAGGAATGATAATCATCTTGTTTCTTGGTGACAAGCAGGCCATCATCAAAGCTTGTGGTCTCGAGGACCGTGCCCCACCCTTTCCTGTCAAGAGGCAATCTAGTAGATCTATGAGCATTTCTTAGGCTTTTCAACATTGGGCTACTGATTCCACAGATTTGCAAGGCCACCACCTGGTCTTCTGTTTTACAATTTCTTCAATTTTTACTAGGTGGATGCTCAGACTCCTTCTGATGCCAGCTTTGGGTGTTATGTCCTCTAGATCAGCGTTTTTCAACCACTGTGCCGCGGCACACTAGTGTGCCGTGAGATATTGTCTGGTGTGCCGCGGCTTTGGCTCACAAATAGACCAATCATACCGGTGCGAGAGCAGGGGACGCGGGTCGGCAATGGAGCCGCGACGAGAGCTGGGAGCGTGGAGCAGCCGCGATGACATAGCTGGGGCCGTGGAGCGGCGGTGACCGGGTATAGAGCGGTGATGCAGCCGCGTGACAGAGCAGGGGGGCGTGGAGTAGTGACGGCGTGGAGAAAAGATGAAGCCGTGACAGAGCCGGAGGGGTGGAGCGATGAAAGGTTCTGTCACGTCTCCAGCTCGGGGGGAGGAGCCGGTGACGTGACAGGAGCTCTGAGCCGTTACAGAGCCGGAGCATTGATAGAGGCAATTCTGCCAGCATCCCTCAGAGGACCCCCCTTTCTGCAGGTCTTGTCACGCTCCTAGCAACTGGGAAGGTGAGGGGGTTCTTTTCCATGACACACCAGCAGTGTGCACTTGACTAGTGTAAAGAAAAAGAAAAAAAGTGGGGCTTTAACGGTGCCAAAAGACAATTCTGAATAAAAATGTCTTTTTATTTGAGATATGTATACACTTTACACTTTCAACCCAGGGGTGTGGTGCTTAAATACTCAGGCCTTGGCCAGCACTTAAATGTATGAAGAGTGTGCACTAAAGTTTAATTTTTTTAACATTTTCTATTGGTGGTGTGCCTCGTGATTTTTTTCATGAAAAAAGTGTGCCTTTGCACAAAAAAGGTTGAAAAACACTGCTCTAGATGAACCTTTGAGCTGCAGGCAGCCCCCAGGTATGTTGTTTTTTGTGGGGTTGTTTTGTGGCTACTTTGGCTGTCCCAACAGTCTGTGAATTCCTATGTCCCTCAATGAACAAAAAAGAAAATGGGATTTTTTTTTTCTCTTTACCATAAAATCTATTTCTGGTAGCTTATTGAGGGACACAGGTCACAACCCTCTGTTTCTATGATTATATGATTATGCTCTTGGTACTGCTTTTCCACATACTGGAAGAAGGAGAGGTTATACTGTGCATGCACTATTTTCTTGTTTTCCAGTCCCCAAATCCTTCTGGAGGCAGCAGTATAACCCTACAGTCTCTGAATTTGTGTCCCTCAATGAAGTCTCTGGATTTGTGTCCCTCAATGAACTACAAGTTCTGAATTTTACAGCAAGTACAAAAAAATCCCCTTTTTTTGCTTTTGTAGCCATCAAACACATTTGCAGTACAACAAAATAAACAACTTCTGCAATTTCCAGTTTTATAAATAATATAGTACGCTGGAAAAGGTTTGTTACTGTTATCATGGGGGTAACAGTACTACAAGTGACATTCTAAGAGGTCAAATTATAAATGTTTCCACACGACATTCACACAACTTTCTCCCAGGATTTACACATTTTTCAGATGGAATCCAATTATTAAAATCTGTGAATTGTGTGTGAACAAGATGTATGAATAAACCCCCAAGTGTTCATTTTATTGGCTGAAAGAAACCGCTTACATACAGCCAACATTTATTTCTCTTATTTTGGAACTAGTAACAGGCAACCATTGATTAAACGTAGAGGTTGGGGTCTCATTTCTATACACAGTACAACCTGGGAGTACAGTGGTCCTTGTGTATTTCAAACTGTAGATATTTTTGGTGCTGTTTTATTGGCTCTGGTAATGAGCTTTAACACGTGCAGAATTCTTACCACTACAGCAGATTTTAAATGAAGCGCCGTTCGGGTATGCATCTATTTTTATATGTGCATGTTATAAATGTTTGTTTTTATTATTTATGCAGTTTGTGATTCTACTGTAAATGTTATGTTTGGGGAAAATGTAAGTATTATAGCATAAGACTTTTTATATTTTTAAATTGTGTCATTTTGTTATGCTTGGTTTTAGCAATCACGCAACAAAAAAATTCAAAAGTGTTACAAAGGGGTAACAAACTTGTCATCTATATCCATAACCACTGACCAAGAATAAAACTGGTTTGGAAAATCAAAGTGAATATGTGGTTTTGAAAAAAGAAATTCATACGCACGCACACTGACACTGTTATGTATTAAGCATAATCTAGAGCAGGAGTTAGGCAAACATGGCAAATCCTATCATGCCTCTGCTGCAGGAGTCATGTCTGTGTCTGTTAAGTCTTGAAATGCCTTATTGGGCTTCTAGTTCTACAACAGCTGGAGTGCAGAGATTGCCTATATCTGATCTATAGTAGTTGAGCACAGACAGATAAATATTATACTATAACTGTGGCCAGACTATGGACATTGACAAACACAAGCATAAACTTGTTGCTATGTTCTGTATGATAGTAATACAAATGAGGTTTAAAACAAGCCCTTACTGACCTCTATAGCTGCAGACACTGTGGAACAATTCATCTTTAAAGCGACCCTAAATTCAGGAGTTAAATCCTAAAAATACATTCAAGTACCTTAACTATTAACCAAAATGTATCTTATTTGTGTATCACTCGGCTGTAGATCCTCAAATCATCTCTGAATTGGTGCTGACACTGTCCTTCTGGAGGGTGGCTATTTTTGTTCCCCATGGTCCCTGTGTGTGTTGTAAAGTAGCCACAGCTCAGGGACCGCTCCTGTGGTGTGGACTACCATCTCGATACAAATTGGTAAACTAAACGTGAGATTGTAGTCCATCATGGGAGCGATCTCGCAGCAATGGCTTCTTCAAAGATGATTTGAGGTTCTACATCCGAGTGACGCACAAATAAGCTATGTTTTATTTAATAGGGTATTTGAATAGATTTTTAAGATTTACCTTCTGAGTTAAGTGTCACTTTAGAGTGTAGGCCCCTTTCACATTTGGCATCATTACTTCAGTTTCATAAAAAAACTGACTAATACAAAATAATGAATCAGTTGTCATCAGTTTGCACAGCCATCTTCAGTTCAGTTACATTTACATCAGCTCATTCATAGTCCTACATTGGGCATCAGTTATTGTCTGAAAAACTGACAGGCTGATCCAAACTGAACGCCAATGTAAAAGGGGCCTGCCAGCATAAACTCCTTTCATTTTCACTTTAATTTTAGGCCCCTTTCACACGGGCTGATCAGGAGAGGATCCATGCACGGGGATCCCCTCCTGATTACAGCAGTATGGAAGCGGATGTCTCCGCTGCGACATCCGTGTCTTTACAGTTTTTTCCTACATCTTGCAATGGAATTCTCTGGTGAACTTTTAGGATGAATTGCTCCACTGTGGTACATAGGTTTTAGGTACATAGGTTAGTGAGCACTTGTTTTAACGCTGTGTAAATATTTGAAAGTTCATAGCTAAACAACAGTTCTACTTAAAGGCTGTTTGACACTGAATACTTTTTAATTCCAGGGTAGCAAAGTTACTTGGGTTTATTTGGGCTATGTCAGAGTAGTAAACCACTCACAGTTGGAAATTCACCAGCAACAGGATTGCTAATTACAACACATTTCTGCTTCTACATTAACACTTTTACTATGCATCTCAAAATTGTGTTTCCTAACAAATTAAATGTGTGATGGAAGTGAGAAAACGTATCTTGATTAATTAGCTGTGAATATCAGCAAACATTTCCACAAGGCAGGAATGCTAACCCTTTCTGTGTCTGTGGATGTTCTCAGTAGTACAGATAACTGGCCCCTCCAGTCTGGAATTGTTTCATGTCCAATGCTAATTGGCAGCAGCTTATGCAAATCAAAACTTTGACAAAAGTAACCAGAAGCGCAAAGCATAGCCTGGGCACAATAACAACCCACTGGAGACTCCAGAATGAATCATTTTGGAGAACAGTAAAAGATTTCCTTTTAATGCTGACAGTTCTGGGCTGCTTTTCAGTACGTCACTTTAGTTAATGGATTTTTTCATTTCATCAGGTTAAGTGTTCTTGGCAAATAATTATGTGTGCCTTTTAACCTGCTAATTTCGCTGATTTTCTCTATAACTGCAATGAAGCCATAGCTGAAGATTAACTTACAGAAGTACTGATAGAAACAGCTTATGCTCAAAGATCTACATGGGTTCATGCCCAAGGATACCTAATCAGGATTATTTTTTAATTGAAAAAGAAAAATACTTGAGGGATTTGTTATAATCCTTCCCAGCAAAATGTCTTAAATATCCTCCATTTAAGAAGTATAGTAATGAAGCCATATAGCTTAGTATTCTTCCAGTGTGTCAAAAGCCATGGCAGATTGTCACACTCCTATTTTCTAATGTGTGCACGTTTTTTTTTTTTTTTTTTAAATTCACCTGGATAATTAAGCTTTGTTTGTATAGTATTTACATGTTGTGGATAGTTGTTTATGTGTAAAGTTCATGTGCAGAGAATGGTGAATGTAGGAGAGGACCTTGTTAAAGGATATTGCTATGGAATCAAGTATAGGGGCTGCCATTTCTGACTCTTGAAAATGCAAGTTTCTCTACTGTCTCCAACCTCAGTTTGTATAATAGATTCAGAACAAGCTTTCAACGAAAGAAGCAAGATTAAAATCAGAATTTCTGATTTGCATATCAGGAAGAAATGAAGATGATGCAAGCAATGGGTAGTACCTATCATAATGTACTACTCGTATCCTTCCTGTAATTAAAAATTTGCCTGCATGGTCAGTTGTACCTCCAAAGAATTCCATATGCAAATATTGACATGGTGAGCTGGTATTTACCTAGACAGGCCTCCTACCTAATAGTGCTCAGAATAATGCATTGTAGGGGGAAGCAGGTGTGCCTGTTATCCATATACCCAAATGAGACATGAATGGTGACTAAAATCCCTCACTTACTTTATCTTTCTTTTTTTTCCCTACTAAGATTTAAAATTTGTAATTGCACTAAACATCTTCAACATTCCACACTTCTAGGAGTGTCAGATGCCTGTGTCCCCCACCCTACTGTGGTTACAGCGTCCAATCCCTAATTCATGTTGGAGGAAGGAACCACAGTGCACAGTAAATACACAGGAATCCTGACACTCCCAAAAGTGTTGAATGCCAGAGTCTAGTGTAGGATACAGCATCTGCACAGGGGGAGAGTAGGAAAAATGGGCCACCAGTGAATATACTGTGTATTATTTTGCAGGGAACTGTTCTTGTCAGATATTTATTTGAAGACAGAGTTGCTTTTTAAAAAGTCAGTAACGAGAGAAATATGACGGTTGCACTAGTTGCCTGTCTATGGCATCAATACTTTTTCAGTCACTTTTACTTATGAAAAGCCATACATCCAGTGAAGTCCGAATTTCTGATCTGCATACTTGTGTTATCTCTGCAGTGAAGTCATTGGTTCAATATAACAGCAAGGCAACTGGTATTTTACAAAGGAGAGGACAATTGCAACCCACTTATTTCTCTCATTACATAATGGCTTGTTTAGTATTTAAAAACTACAGAGGCAAGCCATTGTATGAGTCAAGGTTTTAGCCTGTAGCAGAAGCTGAACCTGACAGTTCCAGGACAGTGAAGAGAATTAAAAAGCATGTTTGGGCAAAAGGCTATTTCGTTTGCTTGGTAATGACTCCCTTCTGTTTAACTGGTGGTCTATTTAACCACTTCACGACCATGATCCTGAAGTGGTTATACCAGGTGTGTGTGGCTAAATCAAAGGGAGATCAGCGCACTTTCAGTGGCTGATCTCCGCTTACTGAAATAATTGAATCACTTCCGGTTTCAGGCTGTCATTTCTCTGGCTGTCTATGCTTCATCAACTTCAGTGAGGTGTATAGGTGACATTAGGGGTGAAATAGACTTCTGATGTCTCTATAAAGAGGGCTTGTCACTTACTCTTAGCTATCACATAGATGATTGCTGGCACCTATGCAATAACAATAAAGTAAAGTGTAAAAAATTGGCCGGAATGTTGGAGTGAGAGCAATAACTTTAGCACCTTCACTCACTGTAACTTTAAATTCATGAGTGGTAAAGGCTTTAAAAGTTGTCTGTAGGCAATTTTGGGTACTGTAGGTTTATTACTATATAGTGGGTGAGCACAATTTTAAGGCCTGACTTGTTTGATATCTATTTACCCGACACAACCCTATCTTTTTATATTCTGTTTATGTGTATTACAAATTAGTTTTAGTGTACTTTTTCCTAAACATATCGATTTGTTATTGATTTGCGCGAGTATCGTGCAACATAAAAAATATGGTAACTAGCTTTTATGGGTTTTTTTTATTCTACAGGGACTCTTTATTTCAGAAAATACATAACTGTTTGGGGTTTTAAGCAGTTTTCTAGCTAACAATTCGAATTATAACGTGCAAAAATAAAAAAAATTGCACCTGACACAAAGTGGTTAAAGAGGAATTCTAGGCAACAAGTAAAAGCATTTGGTGAGCTGCCTATACTCTCTGATAGTTGTCAGCATTGTGTGAGTCCGAAAGTTCACCCAATTAACTTTAACCTTTTATTTCTGATATTATGAAATATCCTGCATCTTGTATGAGAGAGGTAGTAAGGAGCCTTGAGTGTGGTGTTCCTGCATCACCATAGTGATAGTTCTCCTCATGGTCATAGGAGGACATATACTGTGCCCTCCCGTGACCCAAAACTCGGCATATAGCGGGATATTGCCTGCTATATGCTGAGAGCGCTGCAGCCAGGACGGATCCCGATAATGCTGTTGAGATCCACCCAGCTGGCTGATTGAAAGCTGACTCTGCCTGTCCCCTCCACCTTCTGTCCCTCCGGTCAGCGCTGGAGGAGAAGGGGGGAATCCCTGTGGGCTGACAGTCACCACTCTCTGCAGGGAGATGATCGGGAAGTGAGTGGATCAGCGGTATGTTTTCTGCAAAATTGTCTAAATATAAGAGGCGTGTGTATTCTTACTTGAATCTTGGTGTGGTGTGTCTTTCTTCCAGATCTGAGCAGTAACCCAACATAAAACTTTGCCTCTGTGCAGGAACTTCCTGTAAATAAGACCAGTCATTGTGTCTCTCTCTCCTTGTGCAAGTTGTCTGGTCTGGTATCTGCCCCCTCCTATAGCTTTCTGCAGGCAGTTTGCAGTCGGTTTGGCCTGCTGAGTCCCTCCCACAACTTTGTTCTCTATACACATTATGTGCAGCACAGTGATGATGTCACTGCTACTTTTACAAGGTAATAAGTGAGCTTGCAAAGGCATATGGTACACACAAAGTATATACTATGTGGCTCTTGAGAAATGTATCTACAAATGTTTTTGCGGCTAGAGTTCAGCTTTAATTTTAAAAACAGATGGAGACAGACTTATATTGTCTTGCTTGTTCCTTGTACTGTATTTTGTGAACAGCAGTTGTGACATCTGTGTTTTCTCCACAGCTTTAACAGGAACTCTGTAAAAAGGCTTTTATTCCACTTTGGTTAGTTTGTGAATTTACACTGTTCTTTATTTTGCAGCATATGCACCTCTGGGGTATAAGGCTTACTGGAGGATTGATGGATTTCTTTTAAATGAATTGATGCAGCCTTGTAAGCTGGTGCCTGCCTCTGAGCCATGGCAAAATGTTATTACTACCTTGCTGGCAGCCTTCTGTGCAGAGTTTCATCTCTCACCCCATGTGCAAGATGGTCTCTTAGTAGAGAATCCAAACTGGTGCCAAATTTACAGTCCACTGGCGACCTGCACAATTCAACATTATATTCTGAGAAGCATTCGGTTAGCAGTTGTTGCTTCTTGTTAAATGAAAATGCCTTTCAGTATCAAAACAAGTAAGTTAAATGTCTTCTAAGAAGAAAATGTGCCTTTCAGTGTATGAGTCCCATGGTGTTCGGAAATATCACACACAAGCCATGCTGGTAATGGTTCAGTCATTAATACAGTATTCAATGGATCAGGATAAAGATCCAAAAATAGTTGCAATATTTCCTTGTTTTTATCCTATTAGAGTGGAACATTAATTATCCTCTACTTACATCTAGAGGGCAGGGTCATAAAGAATTGTTTTTCTAAGTTTTTTTTGCTTGATGTGTAGCTCTATTGCCTTCAGTACAATCTATAAAATTGTCTCCGTGCTAAACACGCATAAATGAAAAGAAAAGTGTTTGAATATCTTAACCACCTGCCGTCCGCCCGTTGTAAAAAAACGGACGGACGGGTTGCCATCTTTGTCCCCAAAAAAGGGTATAAAATTAATTTCAGTACAGCGTTGCATGACGGAATAAATGTCAGTCAAAGTACCGCAGCGCTGAATACTGAAAAATGGCCTGGATGGGAAGGGGGTTTAACACCGTGGATGTCAACTGGTTAAGGACTGAAAAATAGCATTTTTACATTATTTTTATTTATGTGAAATAATACATTTTTAATAAAAATAATTTTTAAAAGCATTTAACATTTATGATTCCAGTCAGCAGGTGGAGCTCTAGCCTAACTCAGTAGCTCAAGCTCTGATTACAGTTTAAAAATGTATGACATTTAAAAAAAAAAAAGATGTAAAATTGACCCCATTTCATTCCCGTTTTCCATTCAGAAGTTGGCCATTAATAATCAGGTTGGTAAACACTCAGGTTCTTTGTGGGCTGACCAGCACAGTTATAGCCATGTATGGCCAGCTTTGGCAAAGTGAATAGTTATACTAAAGCCCTACATGAAATAATACACAAGTTTCTAACTTGCCTGCAGTAAATTATTGCTTTAATATACACTGAGTGGCCAGTTTATTATGACCACCTGACCTTTGTAGGCTAATTAGCTATAATTTCACGCTGAAGTTGCTAGAAGGCCAGATCATAATAAATAGGGAAGCAGGTTGTTTACCACGACAGTAGAAGTTATTTTTTTTCTGAAGATATGGTAAACAACGCGATTTAAAAGCCTTTGAACGTGGGATGATTGTTGGCGCAAGCCATGGAGCGAGTATCAGCAAAACAGCAGAATTCATTAAATGTTCAAGAGGGGCTCATTGTTAAAGTGTTTATAGGTTTTGAAATAGTAAGCGCTATGGGTCTCCTGGAGTATGGTGAGAAACCAACAATAATAAATTATTTTATAAATGATATAAAAATGTATATAAAATGTGAAAAAAAAATATATATCTCTAAGTGAACGAAGTGGCCATCCTTATGTGAACAATAAAACAATTATTATGAAGTGATGTGTAAATAAACAAAACAAATATCAGCAATAAATAAAATATCCAATATAAGTTGATAAAAATACTTAAATATAGATGTGAATAAATATGTTTACATATTAAACCGTGTGTCCGTGATTTTATCTATATGATAGTGTACATATAACTACACCTGTCATCATCTATGATATACTGATAGATGTGCAGTGATGTATCGTGAACGTGTCCTAAACTTTGAACCAGATGGACAATCAGTCCTTAACAAGTTAAATAATGTCCAGAGGTATTCCAATCTTAAAAGGCAAAGACTTGAATGTATGTATCCAAGATGATCGTATCCTGGGGGGTGATGTGTCGGAGAAACGATGGGTCCCCGTAGGGCTTACACTCACCAGATGCCGGGAGGGAATCAGCTTTCTCTTTCACCGTAGTAGCTGAAAGGAGATGGTCTTCACTCCGTCCTTCCGTGGGATCTTGCAGTACACTTTCAGTCCTTGTCCCAAAAAGAGATGTCGGTATCCCGGTAGTGGAAGTCGCCCTAGTCGTAGCGAGGTGCCCTTGGATTGCTTCCGGGAGCGTGTCCTAATTTTTAGTCTCTCCGAGTATGGGTATTTTGGATCCAAGAAAAATTAAAGGGGAGAAAGAGAGCAGGCACGGGGCTCATAGTGCATTAAAACATTTTTAAAACTTTATTAGGTCATTTGCATATGACATATAAAACCGCAAAGCTGGCTAGTCTGCTATGAAGCCAGTATTACTTAGACTGTGGATGTGTCCTAAGCAACAGGCCCGGCTCCCGACGCGTTTCGTCACCTGACTTTATCAAGGTATGGCTAGTTCTGTGTGGATCACATCCCAGTCTAACTTAAATAGTCATACTAATAATCAATCATGAATTGGACTAATTGCCCATTTCGCTCTACATCCATTTCATTTTGATAAAATAATATTTAAGAACCACATACAATGCATATATAAGACAAAATTAATAAATAAAAACAGAATAAATTAAACAGTATGATGTTGGGCTAAAAAATGGATATCAAATATTCAGAATTTTGTGAATTTATTATCTTAAACCCTATCCCTATGTGTTAGTGACCTTTATATGTGTAAAAGTAAAATAAATATGAGTGTTAAAATGTATGTAAAATGTCAAACCTTGTTGGAATCAATAACATCAATGTTTAATAAGTTATAGCAACCCGAGCTGTGTGTTTAGGAAATGAAAAATTGAAAAACATGTAACAATGTGTTAACTTGTTAAGGACTGATTGTCCATCTGGTTCAAAGTTTAGGACACGTTCACGATACATCACTGCACATCTATCAGTATATCATAGATGATGACAGGTGTAGTTATATGTACACTATCATATAGATAAAATCACGGACACACAGTTTAATATGTAAACATATTTATTCACATCTATATTTAAGTATTTTTATCAACTTATATTGGATATTTTATTTATTTCTGATATTTGTTTTGTTTATTTACACATCACTTCATAATAATTGTTTTATTGTTCACATAAGGATGGTCACTTCGTTCACTTAGAGATATATATTTTTTTTTCACATTTTATATACATTTTTATATCATTTATAAAATAATTTATTATTGTTGGTTTCTCACCATACTCCAGGAGACCCATAGCGCTTACTATTTCAAAACCAATTTGCGAGGCTCATTCAGCCTTAGTTTCAGCAGCTTGTGGTTAACCCTTATTCTCTGTGAAATTCCCCCTTTTGGGACTGTTTCATAGCGCAGAACATTCAACCTTCCATTAAAGTGTTTATAGACTGGACGGTCGGCCGAAAATCTGGGTCTGAACGTGCGAATTGTGGCCGTCAGCGACTAGTCAATGTTAGGGCAGAACGGAGAGTGGCAAGACTGGTACAAGACAACAGAAGGGCAACAGTGCAGTGTCAGATTCCTCGCATCACCTTTCAACATCTCGAGGAGTCACGAGGCGGCCCAACAAAGTCATCTCGTGGAGTCATCTCGTGGCCCAAGGAAGTACTGGGGTGGTCATAATAATCTGGCCACTCAGTGTATACTGTATGTACAGGTTGTCCCCCGAAAACCATTTTCTATTATGCATATAAGCTACTACCCTTTACGTAATTGCTTTTAATTGTCAAAGCTTACTCTAGGAGTTATTGTCTGACATCTTAGAGAGCCAATGTTACAGTAAATACAGCAAAATATTACTCTGGTAATTACAGGATGGAAGAGTCATTAATGTGGAAGATTTAGATAGCATTTCATTCCAGTTTGTCAGTCTAGTTTATTATAGGAAATAATAAATATATATATATCTCTAATGCCAGCTTCACACCTGTGTGTTATTGCACCTTACATCATGCAATAATGTGCACTGTTTAGTCATTTGGGATAGTGTGCAACCAAGGTGCATTGTTTTAGTGCATTACTGAATGTCAAATGCAACATGTGCACCATGGTAACACACAAGTTATCCTAATGAAAAGATGTGAACTGTGATGTATGTGTTCCATTGTGGAGATTTAACTACCCTACCTGACATAAGGAGACAACCAGAAGTGAGAGTAAGGAAAACGTTACTCTGACACAAGTATCACCATAACCAGCATCCCCATTGGAAGATTTCCTTCTCGCCTCTTGTTACAGTGAAGACTAGGGTTGCACAGATACCAAGTACAGTACTCGGTACGAGTACGAGTGCATGTACCGATACTTTTGAGCTCCAAGACTAGACTAGAGAAAAATTCAAAAATTAGGAGGCAGCTTTCATTTGTAAGGAGCACACGGAGCTCCTGGGATTTGCACATCTCTGCTTTAATGTACAATTTTGTTTTTATAAATATAAACAAAGGGATGCACAGATACCAGTTTTGCGAGTACTGGTACTGGCCGAGTACTTACAAGTACGAGTACTGATACATTTTTGTTTATTGTCATGTGACAGTTTTTCTAAAACAATACAGACTAATGATTTCAGGACAGTGGTGGAGCCCCAGAGCCAGGGCCCAGCTGCAACCCTGGTAGTTCTGTGCATCCCTAGTGAAGACCGTAAAATGTTTGATTTGCCATCACTTCCTGTTCTGTTACATTGGTCACCAGGGCAAATAAAGGGGATATAGGCAGGTAACTGATTACCACTTCATCAATTTTGAGAAATGGGCTGCTGACAGTCTGTGTCGTGGAGTACATGAAAGAGGTGACGGTGGTACCCTTCTTTGATGATACCGAGCATTCCACAGGGTCTGTTGGATACAGGTCTATGGCCATCAACAATCACCCAATACTTCCTTATAAGATGGCTGTAGAGCCATTAATCACACAGCTACACCTTCACACCTCTGTTTATTATTATGAGAAGCAGTGAGGTGTAACTCCTTTTTAAAGCAGAGTAGGAACTGATAAACATGCCATTAATGTTGTCTCTACACACTGTGCTTCTGAATGAACACTTCTAACAAGCCTGGATGCCAGTGCTATTTTTTAATGGAAGAAATACTATTCTGCTCGGACCTCTCGTTTGTCTTTTGTGCTCACACAATGTGTTTTGATTTGAACTTGTTCTTGATTTTGCATTTAAATTAACAGAACATGAATGTTGCGGATCTTACAACAATGTGGTCACTGAAGAGCTTGTTAGTAATCACATGTATTCTTGAAATCTCCATTTTATAATTGGGGCAGTTTGCCTTCAGGATTGGTTCTAAAAGTGCTAAGCAGAGCACATGAAAGTACAAAATTAGAGGTGTCTGCATTTTCTGCCTCACCTTTTGTAAATGTTTCTCTAATCTTGTCCACAGTGGACATCTGCTTAAAGGAGAACTATGGGGTTATTTTCCCCATAGTTCTCCTTAGGGTAACGGGAGGACACAAACTAGCGTCCTCCCGTCACCCCAAGCTCAGTATACCACGAGCTACAGCCCGAGGTATACTGAGACGCCGCAGTATAGCGCGAGCTACAGCTCGCGGTATACTGAGACACCGCAGCTGAAGCGGATCCCGACATTATGCGTGAGTGACAGCTGGCTCTGCCTATCTAGAGGCAGAGCCAGCAGTACCTGTCCGTTCCGCCAGTCAGCGGCGGATCGGAGGGGGGAATCCAGCCCCTCCTTATAATTTCAAATCCATGTTTCTGTGTATGAATTGGTGAGTTAGAGCAATGTGCCCTTTGTTGCATTATAGGTTGCTAAGCATTGCCAACATGTAAAAATTAGGGTATATGGAGATATACCACACATGCTGCTGTGG
The DNA here is from genome assembly GCF_000935625.1 of Nanorana parkeri. Lineage (NCBI taxonomy): Eukaryota > Metazoa > Chordata > Amphibia > Anura > Dicroglossidae > Nanorana > Nanorana parkeri. The sequence continues at coordinate 491,229 of NW_017307463.1, read as the reverse complement.
CAAGCACAGAGAGACACCAAGGAAGAATAGGGCAGTAGTGGAACCACATTCTGTTGGACTGCCATTGCAAATACTGACTGTGAAGCTGTACTACTGCTATGACATTGGTGGAGAAGTGCTGAAATGCTTAATGTCCTCTTCCCACACACAATGTGAACATTGGAAAGATTGTCATCAATTAAGGTACTGTAAGTGTATTGAACAGTTGGAGGACTGTTAAATTCAGTCTGTAGTTAAGGCTAAGGCCACTTGTCCTGGGGAAATAATCCTGTCATTTTATGAGGTCTATATTGTCTATTAGACATGTACACGGCATCAAAATTAGTTTTGGACAAATCGAATGTAAATGGGAAATCGCTGCTTCATCAGCTTCTTCGGGGGGTCCTAGGTGACATTAGGGGTCTTGGAGACCCCTGATGTCTCCATAAAGAGGACCCATCACATCTCTTTGCTATCACATAGGGGGGTTTCTTAGCCCCCTATGTGATAGCAATAAAGTTAAGTGAAAAAAATATAAAAGTTTACCAAAACAATGTTAAAGTTACACATACAAAAACATAATTTTTCTTTTAAGTCCCCACCTATACATGCACGCATGCATCGGGTGCGCATACCTGCGAAAACAACGATTGCGCCCATTAAGCCGCACATTTTACATATCACGGCGAACGTGGCATTGAGAGCAATCATTTTAGGGCCATCAATCACTGATAACTCTAAACTGATCGGCAAAAGCTTTAAAAGCGTCGCCTATAGCCAATTTTGGGTATGGTAGTTTTTTGAGATTTCGCAATTTTTAAGCTTGAAATGTTTGGTGTCTATTTACCCGACGTGACCCCGTCTTTTTTATATTTTACAAAAAAATTGGGTAATATTAATTGCCTCCTAACATAATGAAAGAAAACCTTTTTTTTTTTTAAATGTCAGTAATTTTTCCTTTAATATAGTAAAAAAATAAAAACCCCAGTGGTGATTAAATACCACAAAAAGAAAGCTCTATCTGTCCACAAAAAATGGTATAAAATTAATTTCAGTACAGCGTAGCATGACGGAATAAATGTCAGTCAAACTACTGCAGTGCTGAATACTGAAAAATGGCCTGGATGGGAAGGGGTTGTAAACACCTGGTCTTCAAGCGGTTAAAGTAAAAATGTTAACCTATTTCAAATGCTGACTCACTTACAATGGATGGTGCACCATTTTGTTTAAAAGTATTAGTTTCCTGCAAAATTAGCTAGTCCCCTGAACAGGGGCTCTGATATCCCGTTTTAGAGTGTCTACTTTCCCTTGCAGGGTCCCATGGAGCCACCTTTGTGTGTGCTAGTAAGCTGTGTGTTTCAAATACACAGACACAGCAAGGCAAGCCACTCCCCTCTTTTCCATTCTCCCTACTTCAAGCCAGTAGATTGAGAGCTGCTGGAGATCGTGCTAGCTCTTGTGATCTTGTTCTGGACAGGAAGTTCAGAGAAGCTGAGCTGAGAGAGTTGAATTTGATCATAGACATGCTTGGGCAAAAATCTAAAGAAATGCTTTGCTGGGCGATGTATATTATTATACAGGATTTATATAGCGCCAACAGTTTGCGCAGCGCTTTACAATATAAGGAAGACATTTACAATCGCAAGACAAGGTGGTAAGGAGGGCCCTGCCCCTGAGGGCTTATATTTGTTTGATCTGAATTTGTTATTAAAAAAAAACAAAAAGATTGAGAGTTTAATATTGCTAAATATCATTTCAGCTTAAATATTTTTTAATAAAGAAGGACAAACCTTACTACCCGCAATGTGGTCCTGAAAAATTGTTTAGACCCAAAAGGCTGACATATCAGTTAAATGAAATGATGTGTCCAAGCAGCATATAGCCTGATTTTATTCTACCATCCGTTTCTGTGAGAGTGCATACATTGCTGCCATCAAGGGGTAAGTAAAACTCGCTATTTCTGTTTTCAGCCTTTAAAAAGTGGCAGAGTCCCTTTAATAATGCTTTTATTTAAGAGACCGTCACCACACCACCTAAGTCCCACAGCTCTTCACTGTGAGCTGTTATATTCATTTCTATAAACATGTGTAACCTCAGGACCCACATTTGTCCTTGGTCTTTAAGTCGGGACCCAAGTTGCACAGCATTAGGGTACCACGCGTTCCGATGCGGGTGTACGAACTGTGGGAGGGAGGTGCGTTTGGCTACCATTTAAATAAATGGCAATGCAACACACCTCCCGCACCAGAATGCACAGTAGGTGCGATTATGTGGTACAGTGCATTAATCGCATGATACTATGTGGCTAATGCACTGTACTAGTGTGAACGGCCTTCAAAAACACTGACATACAGACACAAACTCACAGACATTCTCATACACACTCCAAAAATCTTTTAATTTTTTAAGGTCCACCCAGTCTCCCTACCTTACGAGAACTGGAGTGCATTCCTCAGCCTGGGTTCCAGTGTGGACTGCTGTGCTGTGCCAGAGCTCCAGCCATATGTGCATTGCTTGTACAGCTCCCTTGCGCGCCCTGTAAAGGTGACGGGAGCCAGAATGTGATGTCACTCTGCTCCAGGCACCTCTATAGGACACATGAGGGAGCTGTAAGCAATGCATGTATAGATGGAGCTCCCGCGTGGCCATAGCCCCATCTCAGCGCCGGGCAGCATATTTTGAATGGCTGCTTGGTGCAAGAACTGACAGTGCTGCGCTAGGGGGAGGCAGAGGAGCCTCTCGCCTAGAAAAGTGGAAAGCATGCGGTGACCCGGGGTAACACCCCACCAGTTGAGCACCGAGGATCGAAAGTATCCTGGAGCTGGTGTCATTGGAACTTTTTCATCTCACTGCTGTTAAGGACTTATGCCTTCTTTTGGCCAAATTCCTCAAGAGAAATTTTAGCGGTTTTATACATATAGTATATTATTTATTTACTTATTATGGTAAAAATTACAAGAAAAATTTCAATATATTTTCAGGAATCAAAAAATTAAATTGCATATTAATTTTTTTTCTTGGTTTCTTTTTCCAAGCTACCTTGCAGTACCTAATGAGTATTCTAATGTGCATAAGCAACCATCTCCACATGCGTTACGTCCTTATATGGGACTTCTTCGTTATGCTCTTCTGAAATCCCCTATAGGTACAAAACTCATCAAAACTTTGGGGTGTAACGCTACCATGGGAGTCCTGGGGAACCATCGTTACAATCGAGCCCTCAACTTTGTGGTGATGGTTGCTTATGCACAATAAGGAAGGTACTGGGGAGCAGTTATAGTACTTGTATATCTGGCTGTATGGACATAACATCTGGCTATTCCCAGTGTGGGGTCACAGATTGAACAGACTTGTGGTTTGACCTTCAGGCTGGATGGGTGAGATTATTGCACAATGCGCAATCAGATTGAACTAGAACTTGCTGATGATACACAATGAAAGGCAATTTGTGTAACAGGAGCGAGTCTTTTCAGCATTTCCCAAGACGCACGGTATTCAGCCTTTCACCAAGGATGGAACACTTTACACAAGTTTTACTTGCGGCATCCATGGATGATACCTATTACGTAGTACATGTGCATACTGTGATACTTACAAAATCACTGTGCTCAGATGGTCTGCGCAATATGCAGAATGTAGGGTAAATACTGGTGGAACTGTCATGTTTGGATGTATGCAAATAACTATATACACAGAGCCATTGATTCCCTTGGTAACATAAATGACTACTTACAGACCTTTGATTGCAAAGTTGTTTTGAACATATATTGAGCTCATTAAAATATCTTATATTTGCTCTTAGATTTATGAATCCGAAGATTTATCTTCACATAGAAGGGCTCAGATATTGATGTATATATATATTAGATATTTATTTATTATGGGTATTTATATAGGGCTGACAATTTTTTTTCCCATGGTGGCTTGTTTTAAGCGGTTTGATACTCTTTTACGTTTAGTTGTTTTGCTATATAGAGTGATATTTTTTTTTTACATTATATGTTTAATAAAGATATTGATACAATCGATATATATTACAATCAATATATGTATATTAGCCTTTCTTGGCATAGGGGTATACCGTGTATGTATGTATGTATCTATATAATATAAATATATTTCTTACCTTTTTTTATGTTTTGTTGCAGCAGGTAACATAGCCTAAAAATAAAAAAAATAAACATTTTTAAAATAGCTTTTACTTGGGTTAGGGTTTTAAGGGTTAAAATGTATTTGTGCTTCTATTTCATTTAAATGTTAGGAGGGGCTGTGAGGGTTAAGGGGTCATGCCCATTATGAGGTGGCTTGTGCAGTGTATGTTATTAAATCAGACAAACACAATCCTCAAATTTCAGTCCCAAGACTTTACATTGGGATAGACCACTGTGAAAAAGCTAAGAAAAACCTTGAATTAGCTATCTGATTTTAACAAAATACCTAAAAGGTAAGAATTTTTAAAACAAGTTATTTCTCGGTATGCTGTGTGCACAAGAACACATAACAAACATATGGAGGGGTTTTACTTCATTTGACTGCAAAAGTGGAAATACACTTTAAGGATCACATTACTGTTTTTCAGTATGGGGTATGCAGGACTGTTTAGCAGCCACTAGATGGAGATACACAGCAACACATTGCTAGTCCTGGGCTCTAGGTTGAGTGACAAATTTTGTGGCATCCTAATTCAATAATACTGTAAAGAAAAAAAAAAGTTACATTACAATACCAATTTCTTTTTCCTTATTAATATAATGACTCATTAAGAAACTTTCTAGACCTAAAAGAAATGTATAAAATAGCTAAAACACAGGATCTTTTAAATTTAACAATAAAGAAAAATAAAGCATGTTAGCATTAATCATTCTACATTTTTTATTATGTTCCTATAACAACAGAAATATGCACTAAGAACAGTTTTACATGTCTTAAAGTAATTGTGCTTTTCTAAGAATTGTGTGTAAAAATATGTTTATAATAGAATTACAAGACTTCCACGGACACGTCTGTTTATATGATTGGTTCCGGCTGCTATTTCAATACTCAAACTAACTGTAAATTCAGTTATAGAATTTCAGTCATTGAATTTGCACTTCGTAAATGTTATCCAGAAAATAAAGATTGTATGTAAACATATGAATACTTATTTTGAAATCTACACTAGGAAGGGACAAAAGCGATTTTGACTTGCTCGATAGTGTGTGATTAATCACATTATACAGATCACAAATCACAATATGTGTAACTAATTGTTTTCAATCACGCTTGCTACATGTGGATATTTTAGTCACACAGTAGTGCTATTGTCTGATACAGTCACAAAGTGCTGCAGATTAATTGATCACTCTTGGTAACATGCAATTCACTACTTTCCATTCACATGAATGGAGCTTACTTGAATGAGATTAGTAATATTTTTGAGTAAGGTAAAAGTACACAGACATTGGGATATTGTTAACACTTGAAGTACAGTGTCCATTTCTTACAAATAATGAATATTATGAAACTTTTGGGATAATTTTAAGCAGAACCAGCTTAAGTTACAAAAATAAAATATGTATGCAACACACCTTTACTATCAGTTTTGTTTTCAGTTTATATGCACATAAAAATTGTTCACATTTGGCAATAAAAAATGCTTCTAATTTCCTCCCAAATATTACAATTAATATTTGGGAGGAAATTAATTTTCTCCCAATATTAAAATTGTAGTTTTAAAATTCCCAAAATGTCCAAATTATTGGCAAACTAAAATAATAGAAAAAAAATGAATAGTAAAAGCAAACTAAATTGTAAATGATGCTTTTATATATAAAAATATTTTCATATTTACCAAGTTTATAGATAGATTTAGAGCTGTGTGTGTTCTGGGCTTAATTAGTCAGTAATAAGCTCCTTCAATTACAATGCTAATATGGCTTAGAGGTGCTTGAAAATAAATGGTTTCATTTAAATTGTGTATTGTCCACTGCATATAGAACTTTAGTCTTTCTGTAAGTTATCTGTTGTACATAATGAGAGTTTGAAAATAGACCAGTATTTTGTATCTTTTATTCCCAAATAAGGTGTCAAATGCTGTTCTCTGATGTCTATTAGAAGTCATCTTTCCTTTTTGTGCTTTTTATTTTATATTTTTTTATCACAACAACTGCCTGATCTATTTTCTAAACAAAGCTTTATACATATTTATATGAGTTTAATCCTGATATATTTTCTTATAAAGAGAAATAAATGGTTTGCAGAACTGCAGAAGTAAACTATATGTAAATACTTCAAGTAATAGGCTTGTAGTGCAAATCGCATCATTTTATCTTCAATTTTGCATTCGTTTTTCTGGCTTAAAGGTGCATCAGAGATATGCATTTTAGCATATTCAGAACACGGGGCGTGAAATTAAATGTTTGACAGAGTGAGAAAAATATACAGACTTTGGAGATGCCTTAAAAATAGTAATTTATGCAGATCTAGAGCAAGTGAAATCATTTGCTATGGAGTGACCCTCTCTCCAGGAATTTTGTGCTCAGTGTTCTTCTGTAATCTCGAGCTGTATCTTCCTTTTTCATTCAACTAGCCAGTTTTTCTGCCAAGCAGTCTTCCTGATAAGAGTAGTGCTGGGAGAAGAAAGAGGGAGCTCACTGGGGCCGTTTCTATTGCACTTTTACCCAAGGCAATGGGCAGAATTTAACGGATTCCTTCCAACATATGTTTTTGCCAGATAAGTAAACAGTGTGTGTCGGAAATGAAAAAGCATTTGCAATTTAATGACATTACAGCTCTCAGCTTAGGCTGGCGTGCTGCGAGGCGAGGAGCAGAAAGAGAGGAAAGTAGAAAGAGAGGGGGAAAACGAACAAAGTTCATCTTCCCTTTTGTGCATTTTTATCAAGGAAATATTACTTCTTTCCCCCCTCTTGTTCTCCTTTCTTGTGTCTTTTTTTGTCTCTTCCATTTGCATTTCTCTTTTCTCCCTTCCTGCCTTTTGTTCACTTTCTCTCTCCCTTTTATTGCCTTTTGATTTGATTCTTTCTGTGCATTATGTGCACTTTATATGTTTCCTATTCTCTCCCTCCTTAGCCCAAAAGAAAATGTTTATCCAGCATTGTGTCGTTTTTCTTCTCGTCATTATGGCTCACCCGCTGCGGTTCAGCCCTACAAGAGGATTGCTGCATTAAATAGCAGATTTCAAAGCCCCTGCAAATCCAGCACCCCCTCACTTAGACACTGTGCTGTTTCTCTTCAAGGACATGACCATCCTGAGGTGTAATCCTAGTAAATCAAAGGCACTTCCAGTGAGATCCTCCAAATATTATCTCACCATTGATAATCTCCATTTAAACTTATCCAGCCTAGAAAATGAGATTTATATGGCCAAGTGGCTACAACTTGTACGTTAGCTAATGTGAGATAAAAGCCAGCATCTATCCGTATATTTGTTGTATAACGTATTGATGATAGACTGAATGTGTTTATTTGATATGTTTTACATCCCAGTGGTGTGAAATAGGTTGGCGGAATCATTAAGTATGGGTATAGTTGTTACTGAACTCAGCTGGGCTTTTAGACATCAGGAGTTATCAGCAGTGGCAGGACTACCACTGTAGTTGCAACCACTACTGGGCCTGAGGGCCAGAAGAGCCACATTTAGGAAACACCGCTTATCCCCTATGACCTTGCATTGGCTCCATGATAACAGCTCCTCAGTTAGAGAGGTAGACTCATGCTTAGGATGGCAACATTTCAAGAGAGCTTCTCTGTTTATCTGATAACATTAATTTGTTAAGTCATTGTACAAGAATAAAACAAGGAATAGTATTACAATATAATACAATAACTGTATGGCACCAGTCCATATCTATCCATTTGTTGGTGATAAGGGAATCTTCTACTTAGCTGTTTGTAAGTGCAGGAGAGGAATGTAAAATATACCCACAGCTAGCTCCTTGCTCTCTCTCAGAAACACCCTCATATATCAAAGACTCAAAGGAGAACTATGGGCTTAAGGCTTTTCCCCATAGTTCTCCTTAGGGTAATGGGAGGACACAAACAAGCTGCTGCCCGCGGTATACTGAGACACCGCAGTATACCGCAAGCTGCTGCTCGCGGTATACTAAGACGCTGCAGCTGAAGCGGATCCCGACAATTATGTCTGGATCCGCCCAGCTGCGTGACTGACAGCTGGCTCTGTCTACCTAGAGGCAGAGCCAGCAATACCCGCCCACTCCCCCATCCGTTCCGCAAGTCAGCGCCGGGGAGGGGGGAATCCAGCCCCTCCCCTGTTACGGCAGAGAGCCGTGACAGGATCGAGTGTTAAGCGAACGCTAGTATGTGTTCACTCACCTCCCGATCTACTGAGCCGACTTGTGACAGTCTCATTGTCACAGGTCGGCTAAAACTATGAGGTGAGGGAAAAGCACTCACCTCATAGTTCTCCTTTAATTCTAGATTCACAGGAGTTCCTTAAGGCTGAACTCTAGGCATATATAAAAGACACAAATTGGTGCAGCTCTGTATTCATGAATACTTTATTAAATATGTCAAGGAAAGCAAAGGAATCTACTGACATGAGGAGCCCTCTGGGATGTGACTGCAGCAGATTAGTTTAAAGTGACACTAAACTCAGGAGTTAAATCTTATAAATCCATTAAAGTACCTTTAAATATAAAGAAAAATGTATCTTATTTGTGTATCACTTAGCTGTAGATCCTCAAATCATCTCTGGATTGGTGTTGACACTGTCCTTCCTTCTGGAGTGTGGCTACTTTTGTACCCCATGGTCCCTGTGTGTGTTGTAAAGTAGTCACCACTTCAAGTTCGCTCCCAGGATGGATCACAATCTCAATACACAATTTATCAAACTAAACATGAGTTTGTAGTCCATCACGGGAATGAGCTTGGAGCGGTGACCACTTTACAACACGCACAGGAACCATGGGGAACAAAAGTATCCACCTTACAGAAGGAAGGACAGTGTCAGCATGAATTCAGAGATGATTTGAGGATCTACAGCTGAGTGATACACAAATAAGATACATTTTTGTTAATAGTTAAGGTACTTGAATACATTTTTAGGATTTAGCTCCTGAGTTTAGTGTCACTTTAAGGTAAAAGTGGGGGCTTTTCTAATTGCAATTGTAGTGGACCTTGGATAGAATTTGTGCTCACTAACTGATCCCACTTAAGACCTGACTACTGTGAACTTCTGAAAGTGCGGCTTGAACGTCCCTTCCACACAGGCAGGTGGATAAGGGTTTGTTCACAAGTGCATTAAGCTGTGTTAGTCAGCATTGATCAGCGGAGGCTCAATGCACAGGCACATAGAAAACAATTCTTTTTTTGCATTATTCTTACCAAACGTGTGTGTGTTGTGTGTGTAAAAATGTGTGCTGTATAAAAATGCAGTGGTGCATAAAATAAAATGTAAGTATTTTTTGTAACTTTCAATGAAGTTAAGAAAAGAGAAGTAAAAGTAACAACACATCACACTACCCCTACACAACGTGCTTGTTATCTGCGCGGCTGGTGTGAATGGGCCCTCGGCATTATGTGAGAGTTAGGCTTAGGTTCAGGAGTTAGTAGCTTAAATGTAACAGTAAGCTTAGGGTTTAAAGTTTAAGCTGACCATACACTGTCTGAATTTCGACCAGTTCTTGATATACTAGCCGAAATTTGCACAGTGGGTGTCACTGTCGGCACTCTTCCGGTGGGCATCCCTCGAGGAGCTGGTTGGAATATCTGTGGCTGAATGGGGCTTGCAGCCATTTGACCAGAATACAATGAAAACAGCAGGGGATTCCTCTGTCTACGCAAATAAGTGTTGATGGAGGAATCTGTTATATTTTCTTCATTCAGTCTTCAGGTTGGACAAAGAAAATATAACAGTGCATGGTCAGCTTTAGGCTCCATTCACACATAGCGGTAGCGTTTTCCGCACGCTTTTTCGCATGGAAAACCTCACAGACTTTAACATACGCATGGATTCTGCACGTTTGCGGCTATTACTATAGCCGAAACGTGCGGAATCAGCCATAAAATCGTGCTTGTACTATTTTGCAGTATACGCGGTTTCGTACCGCACGGCCGCCGCAAAAGTCTGAACAATGCACATCAAAGTGCATTTTTTTAATGTTTAGATTTGGTTCCTCGCGGATTCGTATGGCCGAATACGTGCAGACAACTGCTCCTGTGTGAATGGAGTCTTGGGGGGTAATAAGCTTAGGTGCTAGGGTTGGGTTAAGTGTTACTTTTAAGTGATGGTTTAGGGGTTGGGGTTTATTTTAAAGGTTATATATAAAGCTCTTCCCAACCTCAACTCTCATGCTGCGAGATCCATGATCTACATTCCATTTTAGAACTAGTCACTGTTTAGAACTGTCACTGACAGTTGCCAGTCTCATACTAACGATGAGGAACCGATCAATATGGTTCCAATGATGTGATCACAAAGACATCCAATCATAGTGATCACATGAGGTTTACTTACAAACACATCTGCTGGCTGCAGCTGTCACGATGCATTTCAGTGTGTAAAATAAATTAATTTATTTAAAAAGTTTTCAAAATGTGATTAAAACCGTTACATGTAAAATAACCACAAATGCTTTTTTTGCATTTTGCCCATTTGTCAGCTTAAAATAATAAACATGAGCAGGGAATTTATTAGAACAGTATACCAAATCCTTATGTTTTCTTACAGAACAATATAAAACATATTTAGGTTAACAAATTAGTCCCAGAGCTTTCATGTTAACCAACATAGTTTCTGTTAGTTCAGCCTGTTACAGATCAACTATTTAGCCTTCATAGTCCTCTCAATGAATGAATGTTATTTCTAACACAACATTCATCATCATTGTTCACATACATAAGCTGCACACATTAGACCAAACACAAGCAAGATGTGGATATACTTCAGCCCAACTGAATATTCCATTTTAATCAGCTAAATACATATCAAGTGCATGACAATAAAAGGTGTTTAAAATCTTGAAGTTTGTTTTCTTCAGAAAGCAGCCACAGTGAGTACAGTAGTCAGTTCCTGGTAGCAGCTACCAAGAAGGACCCTTGCTCTCTTTAGGGAAACAGTGGTTTCTCTACAGAGATCTGAAACACCCCAGCTGATTCAGACCTATAACTTTGCGGGCTCTCTGCTCTAGCTCTGACGCAGTGAGCAGTTCAGACCAATGCAGACAGATTGCCTTTACCAGCAGGTTTCCTCTTGTTATAACACTGGGACTGAGCATGTGTTTGTAGCAGACATCACCTCCTGCTTAGCCATTCTGACAAACCTATACATTAAAATAATAAGGCCTTTTAGTCCCATTTCTGCAGATGCCAAATTCTACATAAAATGCATATAATTTTGCCTGTAGAAGCAGTTACTTGTGAAATGCTCTATCATGGTGTAACCATTAAAAACATACAGATTGTGTACTATGCACACCATTATAATTGAATGGTGCAGGTTCAGTCTGTTAAGCAGTGCAATTATTAGATGGTGATACTAAGAACTCCTCCTCCTCTTAGGATAATGTGTAATGAACCCTAAGAAATGTAGCAGGCTAGCATTTCCATCTGAGGATCTGATCCTTGGTGTATGGTGGAGAGAAAAATAAGTTATGGTGCCAGTCAGTTTACTCTTATTGCTGAACTCCTTTCTCGAAGATTGGGTTTAAGGCTACAGGACACCCAAAAAGAGCCCAATAATTGGACAGGTATTCTGAAGTAGCGGTAGACCATTTAATAGGAGCCTCTTGATAATTACTGGCCCTGTGAGAGCAGCCAGACAGATCTATGACCCTTTTAGAGGTCACAGTCTTTCTTAATTTGCAGTGGATCTCTCTCTTTCTAATCGATCTTGCCTTGAACCCCCTGTTAGCAGTCAAAGATACCTTGATTTGTGGACCAGTCCTTCTTAAAATGTCCAGCAGTAGCTTGTCATGTACCTGGCTGGATACCAAGTTGGTAAGGGACTACCCGTGCACCTCTTGCCCCACACCTCTGGAGATGGAGACAGAGAATGTTGGGACGAAGAGTGGCACAGATGCTTGTGCTGGCAACTGGACGAGGTCTTATGCAGATGCCGCAGATGCTCAAGGTAGAGGAAGGAGCAGGCAAGTCTGCCGAGATTGGATGACCTGGAGAACCTCTAGAAGCAGAAGCTGGAGAGCGTCGTACTGAGGGTGACCAGACAAACAGACACTTGACATCAGGATAACCAGGAACTAGAAGGATGGCTGGAAGCAGAGTCAAAGCATCCGGTACCAGAGCAACAGGCAGGGGCAGGGTCAGGATCATAAGCCAAGAAGCAAAGTCTAAGAGTCACGGGCTGGGTTTATATTCAAGGAAGCAGGATAAACACAGGAACACAAGGATAGCTGACAACCACAGAGCAACTGGCTCCATGCCCAGGCAATGTTTAAATAGAGAATGCATGCCTGCTCATGAATGTGCGACATTGCGCTAATGTGCACATGCCAAAATGCCGTTTACAAGTGACCGTTCCTGTGAATGGGATTTTTTGCGCCAATACATGTTTTACAGGAAGTTTTTGTGCATGACCATGCACCATGGTGTGCGTGTGTTTTTTGGGTTCGGACTGGACTCTTGGTAAGTCTCTTACATAGCTTCTACCCAGCTTCTCTGTGCACTCTTCAGCAAGAAGATTTTTTGTAAGCTCCACTACCCACTAAAATCCACTTCACCCAGTGCCTTACGTCCTTGGGCCTACATCAGTGCCGCAGGTTGAGGCAAGGCCCAAATGGAGAGAGACTCTATTTCTCTCCAGGCAGAAGCCCAGGAGGTAAAGAACATTCTGTTAATTTGAACTAAATATTTATCTCCCAAATTATATCTCTGAAAAGGGCCTCACGGATTGATTGGGTCAGATAAATATTCACAACTCAGTGATTGTCTTTTCCACTCTGTTTAATGAAGCCTCCTTCATAGTAACAGGTAGAAGCAATGAATCCACTGAGCTTAGGGAAGACCTGCAGCGCCCACAAAAAAGGTGCAAACAAACAAATGCTCAGGCTGGTTACAGCCTTGTAACAAACATACTATATTTAAGGGGAGTGCTACCTACAAAGGACTTGTTAAAAAGGGTACAAAATTAAACCACTTAACCGTTCCATGTACTAATAAGTAGGGATGCACCGATACCGGTTCTTCGGTATCGAGTACAAGTACCGATATTTTTTTCGGTACTCACCAATACCGATTCTGGAAATCACATCAAGGAAGCCATACGGCCAGTCATTACCCTCCCCCCGGCTTCTCCATGCTCCCTGGTGACGAGGGAGCATGGAGCCTGCTTCCTGGCCAATCAGGAAGCCGGAAGGCGTGTAATGACTCACCACCTGGCTTTCTGATACTGGAAGTTCTGGTATCGGGATAAGTATCAGGAGCATTTGTGCAAGTACGAGTAAATACTCGGTATCGGCACAGATACCGATACTAGTATCGGTATCGCTGCAGCCTCACTAATAAGGGTCAGATTTTGAGGGCTAGTATTGTGAAAACTCCTATAAATAACAACCAGCCAAGATATAAATCACCAGTAATGATGCATTACATTTAGTTATATGCACTAGCAGCTTTGTTTCAATAAAATCATCTGCAGGCAAATAGTACCGCAGCGCTGAATACTGAAAAATGGCCTGGATGGGAAGGGGGTTTAACACCGCGGATGTCAACTGGTTAAAAACCTACCCCACTCCCACCTGTTAACATTAAAAAACCTTCCTAAGCCCCTTTAACTTACTTTAATCTGCCATCACATTATCTTCCAAGGACCTATTGGGAAGTGTCCATATGACTTGGCAGCAATATCAGCACCCAAAGAAGGACCCATTTACTGCAGGCTAGAGGACTGACTAAAGTCCAGACTCATGATCCAATGCATCACATGACCACAAATTCAGGTAACAGCTGTTTAATTTTTATTTTTTTTGTGCTAGAGGTGGATAGGGGTTATTGTTTGTCGGGGAGTTCCCTTGCTAGACCTCAGCTTTAATGTTTGCAATAGTCTACAGACATGTGTAGGACCTAAGAACCAACACCCCTTGTTTAACTACTGTATAGTGAGATATATTTAGAGATTCTAGAAAATCAACAAGACTTTTCAGGTGCTACAATGATGCAATCATAATTTCAGCATAAAAATATCAAGATGTATTTCACATAAATATAGCCACAGCCTTATTGTCAATAATAAAAACCATAAAAATATTTTATCGGGGTGACAGAGATGAATGACACCTTAATTAGGAAACCGCCAATGGTCCCTTTCCAATCTTTCATAGAAATTGTAACAATCCATACAAGGTATTAGTAAATTATACAACCATGACAATATTATGAGGGGTTGAACCGTATGATGAATTGACACGTTTCACAGTGTTGATCACAGCTTCTTTAGGACTGATGATATATAAAATTGTTTAAATATGGAAAAAAAACAAAATAGAATATGCGATTAGGATATATGTCGTCTCAATATCTTGAGATATCATCCCTTCTGTCTCTGTGCCACCCAGGGAGCAATCAGGGGCCATGTCTTCACTACATAGGGCCGCGGTGTCAGCAGCCTTATATAGTGTGCTGCAGGGACTTAGCTGTGAGACATGATTGGGCAGAGTCATCGTGACTTTGCCCAATCATGGCTCTATATTTGTACTGAGCCCTGATCGGCACAGTCTTGCACCTGACCTGCGGTCAGGTGCAAGACTGTAGCCAATTACCGTTTCGGACGGCGCAGTGCATTGTGGGATGTTCCGCGGTCGAACAGACCGCGGACATCCCGTAATGTTCAGCGTTCAGCGAACGCTAGAACAGGCTATGTTCGAGTCGAACCTATGTGCGACTCGAACATGCAGCCCATCCCTATTGAGGACCACTTCAGACCCATCCATCTAGGGAGGTTCAACCATCTAAGCCTTATCAATTTTTCACTATATTTGCACATATTTAGTAGTACTCATTCTCAAAAGCATATCCCTTAAAAGGTTGATGGAGGCTTATTTTTCATCATATTGGATATTCAGCAGCAAAAACTGGCCATATGGAAGAACATGCAATCTCTCAAATCTCTCCCCACACCCAGACAACAGGCGCTGCTAGAGCAAATCCACGTCCTCAATGTTTGCAATAGGTTAAATTGGTCTTAAGAAAAACTCAAAGTTAAACTGCTAAAACCTGCTCCTTTTGTCCCACTTTGAATGTACCTTTCATATGGCTGGAACAAGAAGATTAAATCAGGTTTGAACCTTCACCAGATCTATCCATGATTAAAAGGAGAATTATGGGATGAGTGAAATATACTCACCCCAATAGTTAGAGCTGATGAGTGACACTGGAGAACTAAGCAATCACAAACCGCTGATTGCTCAGTTCATGATCTTCTACCTGCAGAGAGCAGAGACTGTCAGACACCGCTCCCTGCAGGGATTCCCCCTCCCCTCTCTGTTCCTCCAGCACTGACTGGAGCGACAGACAGGAGGGGGTGGGCACATCTGGCTCTGCCAGCTGTCAATCAGGCAGTGGGGTGGATCCCAACAATATTGTCGGGATCTTTCCCAGCTGCAGCGCGGCTCTGCACTGTCAGAATATAGTGGGCAAAAAGGTTTGGCCAGAATTCTCTTTTAAAGAATGGCTGATGTTCCACATTCAGTTTTAAGATCACATTCTTTTCACAAGCATATTTTAAATGCCATATTATGACAAAAAAAAACAATCTGGAAAATAAACTAAACTAGAATTGTAATCATCATTTGCATCAGATGTAATTTAGCCAATTAGGAAAACAATTAGCACTATTGCTGTAGTCAGAAGGTTTGTATACACAGCTACAAGTCAAATGACAATTTCTTCTTTTTGACATTCAAATTTAATTCATTGTATGTGGACTAAAGAACATAATTAGTAAAAAGAAATTGTAGGCTGCAAATGAAAGAGTTTCTTTTGGTTGTCACGTTATTGTTTTTCTGAAGATAACTACACTCAGCTGTCATGTTTTCAACGCTAAATGCTGAAATTATATCTGGAAAAAAGTTACTCTCCCCATATTCTCTTGCACACTTTCTTTGCTTTTTCTCTCTCTCTCTTCCTCAATTGCTGGCCAAGCAGCAGTTTTCAGTCAATTTTAACCATTTTCAAACTTCTGGCATGCACAAAACCCAAGGAACACATTAGGCCCTTTAACACAGATGCCTTCAGTTTTGATTTGTTTGAATGTGCTCTTTTCCCTTCAAACTGAACTACAGGAAGACACAAACGATTGCAGCTCTGTATTTGTTAGTACAACAGTAAATGTCTTTTTAAATGTAACTACTCTATGTAGATGAAGCCCCTAAACTGGGAGAGAGAGCGTCAGCACTGGGAGATCAGATGTGCTGTATGGAAATATGCTGGCAAGGAGCACGCTGGCATAATGGGAGAACAGAGTGAGCAGAGGGATGATCTCAGCGGTCTCCTGCAGATTCTTCACTGTCCGGTCAACAGGCTGGGTGAGGAGAGACTACACCATTGAGTTTATAACTGTTAAAAAGAAAGTTGGGTCATCCACCTGGCTGTCCTTTATAAAAGCTCAGAACTCAATGGACTGAAATACAAATTCTTTCCCAGGTAACCAGCCCTCATCTGTGTATTTAGCTATTTGCTTTGAGTTCAGCTTTCCTAGGTGTGTATGCATTCACTCTGTTCACAGCATTATTAAATATGATCCAAATATTTTAGCCCAAACAGGTTTAGAGATTAAAAATTGATTAGGATTATACATAGAACTGCATATTATTATGGTAGTTTTAACAGCTGAGTGTCAGACAGTGTCATGTGCATAGCATGTCGAATTCTGTATGCACTGATTATCTTGTTGGTTATGTGTTTACAGGTGAAACTCAAAAAATTAGAATATTGTGCAAAAGTTCATTTATTTCACTAATGCAACTGAGCCGTCTACCAGGAGATTTTGGAGCACTTCATGCTTTCTTCCGCAGATGAGCTATATGGGGATGCTGACTTCATTTTCCAGCAGGACTTGGCACCTGCCCACACTGCCAAAAATTTTCTGAGATTGTGGATCTTGGTTTTCATGAGCTGTAAGCCATAATCATCACAATTATGACAAATGACGGCTTGAATTATCTTGCTTTGCATGTAATGAGTCTATCTCATATATTAGTTTCACCTTTTAAGTTGTATTAGTGAAATAAATGAACTTTTGCACGATATTCTAATTTTTCGAGTTTCACCTGTAGATGAAGCACTGTGATCTTGAAGAATGCTGAATTAAAATGGACCTTTACCCATATCTTTAAAATAACAGCAAAAACACCTTTAAGAATGTTTAGCAATGACAATCTACAAACACATACTTCTAGATAATTGCTGGCTTTGTATTCTGTGCATACCTTATTTCTCTTTTCTTCCCCAGTCTTCTGACAGTGGCCATGTCTACTAAGGACAGATTACTAGATGTTTTACTTCCTGAAAATTGGCACATGTGACTAGACATGTGACCAAGTTCCAGAAAAGAGGTTCCCACCGCACTCCCTACTGGTATGTCCCTTTTAAAGTGTAGCTGACACTACACAGACGCTGGCCGCTGGGGCGTCTGAGGGTGCTAGGCAACAATCTTTCAGTCACACAGGCACAGAACATGTGTCATCCAGCCGCTCTGAAGGAGAATCTGTCAAAATAACTAGCCGCTCGAGAGGCTCCCTGAAACAAGCTGACACCCACTCCCACACAGAGCACTCATCATTCTCAAGTGATGGTAAGCTGACCATGGAATATCCATTCATACATACAGGCTGCGATTTGTTTGCTGACTCTTAGAATGTGGTTTATTCTGTATATTCATACTGTATTTGAATTTGACATGGCGGAAATTTGACGTCAGCGTGATGTCAAGGGGGTGGGGAAGAATGATTTTTATTGGTCTGCACTTATATTTAAACTTGTCATGCATTGTACCTAGGGATGCACCGATACTTTTCGAGTACCAATGTCGATACTTGGCATTTTCATGAGAACTACCAGGGTTGCAGATTTTTGAGTGTAAAGGTCAGCTTTAAGTTTTACTTGCTTAGCAGGATGTTACATGTGAATGTGAATATAAAGAAATACGACATCAAACAGCAAACAGATAGGAAAACGACCTGTGAAATCATAGATAAGTAAGCACACAAAGACTAGCATAGTATGGGATTGCGCTATACTGACATCTACAGCTCAAAAGATAATATTACATCTCTGAATGCCAGAATAAAAATCAGTGTATATCAGCATAGGCTGTTTGTATTTCCAACATATCTAAGCTCTATGTAGCAGCATTCGTAATGTTTTTGTATCACTTTTTAATTATTTTTTTTCATTTTTTTTTTAAACTGACACTTGCACATGTTCAGATAATATTATTAGCAATAGCTGCTTGCATAATGCAGATTCTCAGTGAGCAACAATTTGCCTGAATTAAAGCATATTGAAACCCTAAACCAAAATTGTGATATATTGCAGTTTTCCAATCCTATAATGGGGTGGCTGTATTAGTTTTCTCTATTTTAGATTTGTTTCCCCTTTATTTATATCTGGTGATCTGGCCAGTGACACACTTCCTGTCTTAGGGTGGCTCCACTCTATGGAGGAGCAATGGAGCCACCCTTGGACAGGAGCATTGTAAACCTGTGGAGAGGGTAGTGTTAGATACACTAGCAGATTTAGATGGGCTTGAATAACAAATTCAATCTGAACTCAACTAACACTTTTTAAGCAGTCACAGAACCAGTTTTTATTTTCCTTTTGGGATAAATATTTTTCATAAATGAATAAAAGCTGATTGTAAGCACCCCTGTTGGTGTTAACTTTTTGCTGTTTCAGCTGTCCGTCTTTCTATTATCTCAACAATCAATTTTAGACCAGTGTGGTATTTTGTGGCAATCCCACGGTAGAACCGGGGCTTGTAGTCACCCAGGAGTCCCATCCAAAAGGGGCTGAGCGGTTCCAGGAGGCAAGTTTTTGTACTGGGAAAGAGCTGACTTTGTGGCTCTTCCCAGGATTTCTGGATTTGGCATGGGATCCTGGAACTGGGAGATTTCTAAGAAAATTGGGAGGGATGAAATCTCCATTCCTGGGTCCATGCTTTGGTAGTGACCAGCACCTGATTGTGCACCTGTGTACATCCCTCATGAAGAGTGTGCTGGGATGTGTTCAGGGCCCCCACCTGTGAGTCAGGAGAACTCCACCCAGGAGTCAGAGTGGAGGCCAGTGCAGCAGGGAGCTGCGGGGTTGTGAGACCTCTTGTGCAGGTTTAGCACAAGACCGTCTGGAGGAACAGACCGTGGCCTGAGGCCAGAGCAGCAGTGCTGTGAGTGAAAGCCAGAAGGTTGGATGTGCCTGTATTTCTGGGATAAAGAACCCCTGTGAGGGTAATCACGTAGTTTTGTGAATGTTCATTTAATAAAAGTGGGCAAGGAAGCCCTTAAAAGAAGTGATAAGCGAGTGGACTCCGTCCTTAATGTGCTACCATTGGAAGCTAATCTCACATCAGATAAAAGGAGAGAATCTTTGTCAGTTCTGTCATGAAAGCAGATCTTGCAGTCATCAGCAAATAAGTGCTCCTGCATCCCCATTCCTAATTGTTAGTGCAAAAAAAGGTACCAAAACAATTTGCCTAGGTTAAGGTACCATTAATATGAATTTTCACTGGATCCTTGGAAAGCTGTACGGGAGCACAATCCTGCAAAATTGTTGAGTGACATTACCCTTACTCACCTAGAGGAAGCAGCTTAAAGCCAAGGCCCAATGTTTTTCTTCATTTTTTGACAATCTGGGCTTTTTTTGCCCATGCATATTAAGAACAGAAGTGAGGGCTATGCAGCTTTTACTTGCTGTGCACTGCAAGATCCTTTTCAAAATGATTGTCAAGGGATTATGTTCACCTTTTTCAGTAGTAATTTCAGAAGTAAGAATAATTTGCAGTTGGGCAATAAAACCTTTCCAAAAGTGACACTTCAGATTTCAGTACATGTAGATAGAGTTAATTACCATATGGCTTTGTGTATCTGTGCAGATTCTGACACCAAGAGATCTGTCTCTTCTGTGCTTAGAAGGCATGCTGATGACACTACCACAACTGGCTTATCAGAGGGTTCATGATAGCATTTGGCCAAAAATGTCTAACTCATTGGTATTCTACCATTGAGAGTGGGTGTGGGTGCTTCATGGACAATGGACCATTGCCAATATGGCCAAAAACAATTGGGAGACCAAGATCCTAATTCTATGAACACCTGTGCTCCAGTTGTTGTTTTACATTATGAACAATACAGCAAGAGCATAATGCTCTTCCTAGGGCTGCAAAAGAAGTGAGACCAATTGAGCCCATAGGGCATATACAAAGCCAGCCCATCATCATCCATCCAGAACAGAGAGGATAGACTCTTTCTGTTTTTGAGGTTATTTCCCTTTTCTGTTTTCTTCTCAGAAGAGATTACATACAGTAGTTCACCTGCACATGTTATTGTAGCATGGATAATTTAATGAATATATATGGGAGCCACTGTATTTGAGTAACGAGCAGTGGGGAAGCTCGACATTATGTCACCCTGGGCAAAGGCTCAGAGTTGCTCCCCCCAAGGGAGAAGTCCTCCATCTACACACCAAATGACACCCCTCCTAAAGTGGCAGCAGGGGCAGATTTTTTTTTTAGAAGGGGCACATCCCTCGCCCCCCCCCCATCCCCCCTCCCCTAGCTTCAGCCCTGGTACCGAGTTCCTCTGGGTAAGTGGATTTGGGAAGACTCTCTTCATATCGAGGAACACAGCCCCAGCTCTGCATCATTTCTGACTGTCCAGGTAGGTGGGGTTGGAAAGATTTGGCATATGTGCACAGAAAGTGAATTAAAAGTGTGCTGTGCAACTGAAGTTTGATTTTTTGGTTATGTGTAAGCAATACTGTGGGGAGCAAGGAGAGTTAGATGCCCTGAGGCTTCCAGCAGGAAAAGGAGCCAAGTCTTCCAACCTATGTTGGACAAACTGTGCAATTCATCCAGCAATTAAAGAAATAAGAAACAAAAACCTGCGCTTATAGTCATTTAGGTTCAATATTACATTTGTGAGGGAACTGTAAGTTATATGAAGTGGTGCCTATGTGCCCTTTAATCGAACCCTTTGTGGGCTAGGTTCCCTGTTGTGTGGTTCCCAGCAGTAGCAAGTAAACTACATATCTTACAGATATGTGTGCTTGCAAACGTCTACAGTAGTTGGGCAATACAATAAAAGAGACCTGTGTGTGGGGTGCGTCTAGTGTAAGCCAAGTTACTTTTAAGTGGATTTAAATGTTTGTCATAGATATTAATAAAGAGATAAAGGGAATAAAAATACATTTATAGTTTTTTATATAGTAACAAATGTATGTTTATTACCCAGATGAAGACATCTTATTTTTGGGGGGACATTTGTAAGTTTGAATTTTTCATATTTACCCTTCTAAAATATTTACATGTTATCTTTTTGTCCTGACTTTAAAAAAATAAAACAATTTACAAAATTACTATACCTTCCCTTTATGTACAGTGGCCATTGCACTATAAAACCCTGACAATGTGGCTCAGTTTGTATGTGTCAACATTATTAGGTGTATTCTAAAGAGAGTTGCACACCTGGCCATGGAATATGAATGTGAGAGGCCACAGGGTCCTGTAACGTGTATAAAATACCATGCATTTATATTTATAAATATACATAAATATACATATAACCAACAAAATAGCGAATTCCTGTTATTAATTAAATGTTGCTAGTGACAGGATTGCAAGGGCACTATAGCCACAAGGACAAGAGGGGGAATCTCTGAATGTAATGCTTCAGAAAGCTTTCAGAGACCGCAGGCATGCAATAGGAGGGAGCCAAAGACTACATGCATGTTGTAGAGACTACAGGAGTTGTTGGAGATTTTGCTAGCTGTTTTATTATAGGAGTACAGACAAGAATGAATGAATTTACACTATTTCCCCAATGAAAAGCCACAAATGCAATCACAAATGTATCACCTAACTAAAATATTGAAGCAAAACTAACTTTCCCAGTAAAGACTTTGTTGGACAATCAAACGTGACGCTCTACAACAGGTAGTTCAAAGTATGAAACTGTGGGCTGCATTGAGTGAACTAAATCTTGAACGGGCTGAACTGTGCCTGATGAGGGTCACATCTACCTATTTTCACATTTAAATGATAGCACTTTGGTAAATAACATATTGACTACCGCAACGTACAACAGAAAGGGTCCATATACAATTTTCTGAAGTATTTAGTTGTCACCACATTCTTAGCCTTATTTCTCTTCTAGTCTTTGTTTTCCTATACTTCCAGAGTGCACTATAAGACTAATAAAATACATTTACAAGTTTCTATCTAAATTCTACTCCTGTAAACAACTACTTCAGCCAGGTAGCTACATGGGCTTTAGGTTTACACACTATAGCTCTTTAATTCTTCAAATACGAATGATTAAAATCATTTAATTGAATGTCAAAGTTAATGTAAGCTGACATAACATGAGTTCAAAAGACTAAATGCAGATATAGTCAAGCCACAAGGCATGCATTTTAACAAAAGTACCACCTCTGGATTTGCACATAAACACTACTGTATTTAGCTTCCTACACCAAAGTGACAGTAAGAGTAGAAATTATACTGTCTGAAAGAGAACCAATTGAGAGCAGAGCGTACAGAAACAGACTGCTGGAGTTATAGAAACATGCCACCTAAGTTGTGTAATCTATAGAACACATGTAATGGGGGCCTAAATATCACCCGTAGTTTATAGGGGATGGCCATACAGCATATATAGAGCTTCTCTAGCTAGCACTTCCCTGAAATTCAGAGTTGGAATTTGTCTAGATGCTTCTCTGCAAACACCTCTATACAGGAACTCTCCAGATGAGTCTCACAAACTGTTGAGCAACATTCCCACCTTGCTGTATCCAACTGTATGTGCTTTCCTTTGCCAAAGACAGGACCTCACGAGACCTTCAGTTTATTACCCTTCTACTAGCCCCTCTCTAGCTTGACATGGACAGGATATCAGTACTGATTTTTCAGGGTTCTACTAATGGCTCTACAATGGAAACAAAAGATACCCAATTCTCTCTCTCCCTGGGCTTTCGTGGTGGAAAGTTTCACTTCCCAAATCAAAGGTGTCCAAGTTGGCTGCTTACATCAAGGTTCTCTGGCTCCAGCTGCTTCTCCAGTGGACCCTACCATCACTGCAGTCTTACCCTCTCTGTGGTCATGAATAATTTTCCACGCTATGGGAATAAAGTGCTAAAGTGGAATCAAGTGATATGCTCCAAGTGCAAATACTTCTAATAAATATATTGAAAAAGAGCACAGCGCACTCTTCACAAACTTTTAATGGAAGTAACGTCAACAGGGTCCGCCACTAATGCGTTTTAACACTCAAGGACGTTTTTAAAGGACGGTAGACGTCCT
This sequence comes from Nanorana parkeri, assembly GCF_000935625.1. NCBI lineage: Eukaryota > Metazoa > Chordata > Amphibia > Anura > Dicroglossidae > Nanorana > Nanorana parkeri. The sequence goes on along the minus strand of NW_017307463.1, from coordinate 467,768 downwards.
GTCAAGAGGGTACGCCCTAACATGTTTCGTTATCCAAGGATGTTTCAAAGGACGGCAGACCTCCTGTCAACACGTTTTTTCACCAGACTTGCCATCCGTGGATGTTGAAACGTGCTAGAGGTGGACCCTGTTAACGTTCCTTGCATTTGGGAATTTGTGAGGAGAGCGAATTGTGATCTTTTCTGTTGATTTACTACTGGCAAGTTTTTAAAGTCTTAACTGTAAGTATATCTTGGAATTTTTTATTAAACCTGGTTTAAATATATGGTACAATGAGCGATTATCATTTCTCCTAATATGGGAGAGAACTATTTAATGATAACTAAGACACTCTGGGGGGAATTTATCGAAACTGGACCATACAAAAACCAGAGCAGCTGTGCATGGCAACCAATCAGCTTCTTTTTTTCATTTTAAAATCTTAACTGAGCAAACTGAAAAGAGATGCTGATTGGTTGCCATGCACACCTGCTCCAGTTTTTGTCTTCTCCAGTTTTGATAAATTCCCCCCCCCCCAGTGAGTAATCTGTAGAGCACATAGACACTAAATTGTCACTATGAATTTTTGACTGCATATTTTTTATATCTATCTATCTAATCTATCTATATTTTGGCATCAATTATATACACTGAGTGGCCAGATTATAATGACCACCTGACGTTTGTAGGCAAATTAGCTATAATTTTGCATTGAAGTTGCTAGAGGGCCAGACCATTATAAATAGGGAAGCAGGTTGTTTACCATGACAGTAGAAGTGATTTCTTTCTGAAGATATGGGTAAACAACGCGATTTAACAGCCTTTGAAAGTGGGATGATTGTTGGCGCTCTGAGCCATGGAGTGAGTATCAGCAAAACAGCAGAATTCATTAAATGTTCAAGAGCAGCTGTTGTTAAAGTGTTTAAAGACTGGACTGTCAGCCGAAAATCTGGGTCTGAACGTGCGAATTGTGTACGTCAGCGACTAGTCAATGTTAGGTCAGAACGGAGAGTGGCAAGACTGGTACAAGACAACAGAAGTGCATCAAATTACTGCAGATGTTAAAGGAGAACTATGAGGTGAGTGCTTTTCACTCACCTCATAGTTCTAGCCGACATGTGACAATGAGACTGTCACATGAATCGCCGCAGTATTGAAGGCAAAAGGTGGCCCAACGAATTACTGATGGTCATAATAATCTGGCCACTCAGTGTGTATATCTATATATATATATATATACAGGGCTTGAAAAATCCACTCGTCCGTTCGTCTGTGACGAGAGGACGGCGGAGCCTGACAAGCAGCTTCCCGGCCGGCCGTTGTAATTACACCGCCGGTCGGGAGCTTTACATTCAAGCGCATCGTCCAGCAGCAGTCACTGCCATTGCCGCTCACGAGATCTGCTGTGCCCGATGCGGCCGGGATCGGCACGGCTCTATGACAGGAGATCAGTACACGATCTCACTTTGATCTACTCTCCAGACCCGGAATGCAGGAAGTGATGTGTATTACATCATCACTTCCTGCATTCAGTGTCACTTTCCAGCTACAGAAGCTGATGAAGCAGACCACTGCTTCATCAGCTTCTCTGGGGGTCCCTATGTGACATTAGGGGTCTTAGAGACCCCTGATGTCTTCATAAAGAGGACCTGTCATGTAAGCTGGCTATCACATAGAGGGTTTCTTAGCCCCCCCCCATGTGATAGCAATAAAGTTATGTTAAAAAAAAGTAATACAAAAATTAAAGAATCATTAAAAAAATAAAGCATTAAAAAAATTAAAAAAACATTTTTTAAGTCCTCCGCCTCCCACATACACATGCAGATATGTGTCAGGTGCGCCTACGTGCGAAAACAGTGATTGCACCTATTGTGCCGCACATGTTACATATAACCGCGAACGTCGGAGTGTGAGCAATAGTTTTAGAGCCATTATTCACTGATAACACTAAACTGATGAGCGGTAAAACGCGTTTTAAGCGTCGCCTATGGCCAATTTTCAGTGTGGTAGTTTTTTGCGATTTTGCGGGCGCACTCAATTTTAAGGCTTGACATGTTTGGTGTCTATTTACCTGACGTGCACCTGTCTTTTTAACAGGACGCCGGTGGATTCATACCTCGCCGTCTACCTTGCTATCACACAGGGGCTTGTTATCTCCCGTGTGATAGCAATAAAGTTAGGTGGAAAAAAAATTACATTGATTTAAAAAAAATTGTAATAAAAATTTAAAAA
>NW_017307463.1:450749-463224 GCF_000935625.1 Nanorana parkeri | reverse complement strand
AGAAAATAGGGGGCGTGGCTGGCGCATGGCGGAGTGAGTCGCATCTTCCCTCTGCTCCCGTGCATGATGCCCCTTTTCAGCTTTTCTGAACCTTCACTAGCACTCCAACTACCAGATGGGAACTAAAAGACACCCCAAGACGAACCCGGGCGGACGCAAATCGGGGAAACTTTCCACCTTCTTTCAGCCCTCGCAGAGGTCACCACAAGCGCCCGCGGCCTCGCCGACTACAACGGGCCTACCTGATCGGACCCGAGCCTCGCCACGTGGGGACTCTCCTTCTGAACTGGCAAGTGCTCAGGTCAGTGTACCGTCGCCACGAATCGACCCTCCACCCTCCCCATCGATGGCCTCGGCGTCGGAGGAGTCTATGGATCCGTCTGATTTAGATCGGGAGGAGGGGGACCTGAAGGCCTACATTCGTTCCCTGCCCACCCGTGCAGACCTAGAACGCTACGTGTCACGGATGGAGGCCGCGTACAAGGCAGAGACCTAGAAAACCGTGCCAGACGCGGGAGCTTAGGGGCCTACCTGAATTCATGGAGGATTTGACTTCCTCAGCCACAGCTCTTTTCCAGGAACTGGTTCCATCTATCCCTATTGATCGCTTAGAATTCGATCGCATACATAGGGCCCTGGCACAAAGACGCCGTGATGGTCCTCCAAGGGACATAATCATCAAGTTCACCTACTACAAGACGAAAGAGGCCATTTTGTCTGCCGCAAGAGGAAACCGAGACCTAATCTTCCAAGGTCACCCGTATCAAATATATGCTGACCTTTCCCCAACCACACTCCAACGGCGGAGAGAGCTGAAACCCCTGCTGGAATTGCTCAGAGCGCAAAATATCCCGTACCGCTGGGGGTTCCCCTTTAAGGTGCTTTTCAACTGGCATGGGAAATCGTTTGCGGCATCTACCCCAGATGACCTCCGCAAGATTCTCGCAGAATTGTCTCTACTGCCCCCATCACAAATGCACACCTCATCACAGAAAGAGAAGCGTCTTACAGTCCCACCAAGCCCGATTTGGGAGAGGCAACAGAAGAAGCGAACATCCCCACAGAAGAAGCAGAGAGATAACCCCCTTCCTGCAGATCCGACCTGATGACTTGAGGTCCACTTGGTTCCAGTTTTTCCTATCACCTCCTCCATAAAGTTTGTCCTCCTCCGAGTTGGCCACTGGGCCGTCAACCTAACAATTACTGAGGGACCTGAGGGGTGTCTGAGGTTGTTTATTGATGTTGTTGATGACCCTGTCTTTGCCAACTGGGCGAGTACCCGCTGTGCTCCTACTTGGCCGGGGTACCATGATGCCGGCACCCTCGGATGCCCCCCACGCTCACTTTGGTTCATGCTTGATGAAGCGCCTGTTTACTTTATAGACTCTGTTGATGTCTGATATTAATGCTTTTGCGGTTGGTAGTTGTAAATGGCTTTATTCAGGTAGTAATAACTGATAAGCTATCGCTTTCCATGGGGATTGGTGGTAACACCCCTCCACATGGCAAGCAATGGGACGGATAGTTCCGGTCCCGTTACCTGCAAGGCCGATCCTCACGGACGGCTGCTATTGTTGTATTTTATTGTTAATCCGTTTTTTGTTTTAATATGTGTTTTCTCTTGCCCTGAAGGTTTTTTCCCCTCCCACCCCCACATCTCTCTTGGATCAACATCCTACTCATCAAATCGGGTTCTCTCACTGGACCATGCGGACTATCCTATCTACCCCTACTGTGGTGTGCGGCTGAAGTCACAAGCATCGTCCCACTTATCCTCCTTTAATGGCTAGTAAGTTTCTATTAATTTCACACAACGTTCAAGGGCTAAATTCACCTTCCAAACGGCATAAAGCTTTCTCATACTACTCCTCCTGCCATGCGGATGTCATCTGCCTGCAGGAGACTAGATTTTCCACGACATCCTGCCCACGCTTCCTCCATAAAAACTATCCCCAGTTTTATCATGCCAATTTCACTGAAAAAAAGAGAGGGGTACTGGTGGCCTTTAGGAAAACCTTTCCCTTTGTTTGCCACAAACAAATAGCTGACCCTACAGGTCGCTATATCCTCCTACTAGGCACTCTCTTTGATGAGGCGGTTACCTTTGTCACATATTATACTCCGAACACACACCAAATCAAATTCCTCTCGCACCTATTTCAAACAGTCCAACACCATGCTAAAGGCTTGCTATTTTTAGCTGGAGATACTAACATGGTAATACTCCCCCATATGGATAAAACCAATAAGGTAAATGCCCCAACCCCAGTATCGGCACCCCCTATAAACAATCCTTCCCTAGCAACCCTTCTAAATGATCATTGTTTAGTGGATGTATGGAGAGAAATGAACCCCAACACTAAAGACTACACCTACTTTTCTAATCCTCACCAAATCTATTGCAGAATTGATCACATTTTCACATCCCAACGCTTTTTGTCCCACTTCATAACGGCCACCATAAAGGCAATCCCATGGTCAGACCATGCCCCCAACGTCATACAATTTCGTCTGGAGGGCGGCACTCATGGCCGGGGGGCACTGGAGAATTAATGACTCCCTATTGTCCACTGTAGACAACATGTTCCACATTGAAACTTGCGCTAGACAATACTTTGAACTTAATGAGGACTCAGTCCAGTCTCCTGTGACCCTGTGGGAGGCGCACAAAGTTACAATGCGAGGGCATCTAATAGAGCTTGCCTCCCGTCGCAAGAAAGAAAGACTGCACAAGATAGCCAAACTACAGTCTGAGCTGGGAGTACTGGATCAGGCCCTTAAAGACAGATTTGGAAGGCACGCTCCTGGCCCGACAAATACGGTCAAAGCTGAGCTGAACCTTTTGCTGGACCAACAATCCGATAAAACACTAAGGTGGGCTAAACATAAATTTTATTCAAGAGCTAATAAACCGGGCTCTCTATTAGCCAATAAGTTAAACACCTTGCCGAACCGGTTTACTCCCATCAGACTGCGGAAATCCTGTGGTAGTATTACAGCAAACCCTGACAAAATATTAACGTCCTTTCAACATGATTTGAAAACGCTATATGCCAACTCGAGATCATTCCGACCAGAGCAAGCGGACGATCTCTTGCAAGATTTGACCCTCCCACCGGTCTTACAGGCTGATTTGGACCTCCTCAATTCTGATATTAAAATAGAAGAAATTCTGACCGCTATCAAACACCTCAAGCCATCTAAAGCACCAGGCCCCGATGGATACTCCGCTTTGTATTACAAAAAACTTGCACCACTGTTAGCCCCTAAGTTAGCCCGGATGTTTAACTCCCTTAAGACTGGCCCGAACTTACATCCATCGTGTTAGGATTCAGAGCGCCTCTAGGTGGCGCAGGAGCTGAGCCATGCAGCTCCAGTGCTCACCTGCGGGTGTTTCCCAGCTGCCAGTACTTAGCCATCACCTGGTGCTTCCTGGGAGGATATTTAAACCCTCCCTGCAGTCAGGATGATGGCTCAGTATCATTGCCTGTTGCCTTTACCTGCGAGTAGTCTGGGTGAGGTTACTTATTTATGTTTGCTTTTGGGTGTTGTTTAGTTTGCTGTTGAATAAACTGTATATATAACATTCTGCCCTGTCCGGTGTGGTCATGCCCTGTCCGGTGTGGTCATAAGTGTTTGGTCTGCCTGTGTGGGTACCTGCGCAGGTGTGGGGTCACCTGTGCCGGTATTCCTGACACATCGTCCCGTCTGGCGTATGTATCGATGATACCCAAACCCGACAAAGACCATCTAAACCCCAATAACTACAGACCCATCTCATTGCTAAACATTGACATTAAAATTCTAACGAAAATATTGCCCACTCGTATTAATCTCATCCTCTCTTATATTATCCATAGAGACCAGGTGGGATTCATTCCCGGTAGGCAAGCGGGGGACAACGTTCGGAAAATAATACACCTGATTCATGTACTACAATCCCGAAATATTCCAGGCTTCCTACTATCCCTAGACCTGCAGAGGGCTTTTGACTCCATCTCATGGGAATACCTACAGTACATTTTACGCCGCTGGGGTTTTGGAGACTCATTCCTAACCTGGTTGCAGGTTCTTTACTCCACACCCAAAGCCCAAATTAAATATCTAGGGCGCCTGTCACAAGAGTTCCCAATCGAGAGGGGCACCCGTCAGGGATGTCCCCTATCCCCGGCCCTTTTCGCACTAGCAATTGAGCCTCTAGCGATTCTTCTTCGTGGGGACCCCAACATTAAAGGCATCGAACTAGCGGGGGTGGAATATAAGGCAAGCCTTTTCGCCGACGACGTTATGCTTACCCTGACTCATCCGCATACCACAGTACCCAACCTTTTAAACCTTCTACAACAATTCTCCACCATAACTGGACTTACAGTAAACTGGGGTAAGTCCGCTGCATTGAACGTGATGCTCCCTAGACACTTATATGACCATCTTTGTACCAATTTTACATTCGAATGGGCTAAGTCCCATATCAACTACCTGGGGGTCAAAATTACTTCCTCATACAACACTCTATACGCTGCAAACTATATCCCCCTATTTAGAGACCTGAAGAAAATGTTGACCTCCTGGCTCCCTCATAAACTTTCCTGGCTAGGTAAAGTGTCGGCAGTTAAGATGACCATACTGCCGAAACTTCTTTACCTTTTCAGAACGCTTCCGGTCACCATCCCCTCCTTCGCCTTGCGTTCAATGCAGCGGAGCATCCTCCATTTCACATGGCACCCTCTTAGGGCTAGAGTGGCACGCTCCACCCTATATAAACACAAGAGAGATGGAGGTGTGGGCTTACCCAATATACAACTGTACTACCAGGCATCACAACTTCTACCTTTAATTTCCCTACACCAACAACGATCCCCCCCCCCTCTCTGGCTTATGCTGGAAATCCCTAATTGCTCCACGGTGCCATTATCGGCGCTGCCCTGGATACCAACTATTAACAGACCTAAAACCCTGAGTCCACTGATGTTACATTCGCTTAAGGTGTGGGATTCCATCAAATATTCAGCCAACCTACTCTCCCCATATTTTCCACTCCTGCCTTTGGTGGCCCAGCCCCTATTTCCACCAGGAATGGACAACCCCAGAGCATTCCAGTGGTAGACGGACAACGGCTTTAAAATTGTCTACGACATGGTACGATCCCCTACCATACCCTCCTGGCAATACCTACGGGAACGTAAACAGATACCAATGTCTGAACACTTTCGATACCTCCAGCTCCACCACTGGACCTCTGCCTTAATAAAAAGAAGAGAACCTGGTTGTATACTCACCTGTTTCGAACATATTTGCCTGCACACTCCGGGGGGCCCGGGCCTGGTGTCGGTTCTGTACTCCCAGTTGAATAGACTACCTAGCCATATCACTCACTCTTATGTTAACAGCTGGGGGAGGGAGTTGCAGCAGGAGTGGCCCCTGGAGACGTGGAGACAGATGTGGAAGAATATCGCCAAATGCTCACGTAATGTTACAAACGCCGAAGTGGCATATAAAGTGATTATGAAGTGGTACATGGTCCCAGCTAGACTCGCCCGTCTATACCTTGACTCATCAGGAGATTGTTACCGGGGTTGCCGGACAGCTGGCGATATGATTCATATCTGGTGGCAATGCCCTATTGCTACCCGATTTTGGATCAGAATATATAGACTACTCACTGCCTTGTTCCACAAGCATGTCCCTAGAAACCTTCAACATGCGCTTTTCCATTTGCCCATCCCAGAACTGCATACCTCGCAACGGGCGCTATCACATTTTATTTTCCTTGCAGCTAAACTTACCCTGGCGGGCAACTAGAAAAAGCCACAGATCGCATATATGGAGTTCACTCGTAGGTTAGATAACATAATGCTGAATGAAAGGCTGACTAGTATCCTGGAGGACTCACAAACCAAGTTCTTACTCATCTGGGAACCTTGGATCCTCCACCAACACCCTAATATGGATCCAACTAGCTTCTGAGGTATATAGACACGCACAAGGATGTGGGGCCGGGAGGGATAATGGGAATGGGGTGAAATGGTCCTGTAGGGTAAGAACTGTCCGGAGGTCCGACAAGGAGTTACCCGTTAGATCAAAAACGAACACTGATGCTGATGTTGATAATTCCCCTCCCCTACCCCCCCCCCTGCTCTACCCTACTCTGTCTTCCCCCCTCCCTTCTTCGTTGATTACCCTATCCTGACTCTCCATAACACCTCTGACTACGTCACCCCTTAGGCACTGACATCCAATCAGCCTGGACCAACCAGGTACTCAGAGGTTGGGATGCTATGAGGAGTTGGAATGTGAGTCACACTTGAAAACTATTTTATATAACAACCTTTGTATGTTTATTACTCTCCTCCATGAGATTGTCCCCATGGTAGAGTCAGAAAGTTTGTATTGTATTGTATTTTACTGTACCCCTGTAAAACTCTAATAGAAATATTGCCACAGAAAAAAGAAAAAGAAAAAAAATTATTGAAAGAAGAAAAAAAAAAGAAACAAAAATAAAGATCAATGAAAAAAGAAAAACAAATTTAAAAAAAGAATGAAACAATTGGGAGGAGCTAGCGGTGACAGCTAGCTCCGCCCATCTGTTTCCTATTGGGCGGGACCTGCTAGAGTCTTCTAGCAGGTCCAAGCCAATGAATAGCAACTGGGCCAAGCCGGCCATGATGTCACGGCCAGCTCCGCCAAGTTGTCAGCGTTTAATGACAGTTCAGCGTCCCCAGGTAACCTGGGGACGCTGATCTGTCATTGCAACTGGGTGGAGCCAGCCATGAGAGCACGCCAGCTGTCGTGAGGCTTTCGGCCCGCTTCGGGTGTCACTTCGGCTCAGCCGAGCCGAAGCATAGCCTTTTGGCTTGGCTGAGCCGCTCGGCCACCCTCGGGAGCTGTACGGACTATAGTAAATAGCCCATACAGCAGCCCTTCAGTTCTACTGAACCGAAGGGCTCAGGCGGCCCGAAATTAAATTGTTCTGCCTGGCATCAATTCACTGTAATAAAACAATTATCAAGCCCCATATAATTTATGCAGGATGCATAGTGATGCAGTAAAATAAGGATAAGCCTAACCACTGACATCTCAAATGCAATATAACTTTCTTATTTAGACCAACTTTACCAGAGAGCCTCCCCAAAACTTACTCCTTTGAAAACATGTAAAGATGACTTATGTAGCACCCCTTTACCCTTTGGAGACAAATTAGAGACCCCTTTAGAGGTAAGGTGGGCTGAGTCCTGGAGGGGAAGGCAGCTTCCAGCAGGTTCTCCCAAATATGTATGTGCTGTACCACCATGCACCACTGGCAATAAACCTCCTAGTGGTTGGCCAGGGAGACATAAATATTTATCACTTAGCATTATAGTATCTTCAAGCGCTTTAATGCAAGGCACACTCCCAAGCAGTAAGCAAGCAAGTAAGCTGAACTATCAATCTAGCTTAGGCTGATAACAGACACGTGCTCTAATGAGATGGGGAACCTTCTGGGTACCGACAACACTGGAGGATCATTTAATTGAACAGTGGCTACATAGAATTGGCACAGTGATTTTCATTTAGGCATAGAGAAATGTTATTCCTTAAACACAGCACAATATGCAATCAACTACCCACCTACATTTTTAGGGCTTTAATAACTACTTTGTGGGAATTCCTGAAAATATTTGCATACTGAAACACGGTGAAAACTGACTAATTAGGTAATTACAGCTATCCCCTGACTTGTGCACTGAGCTCCTTTCATTCGTAATGCAGTGCGGTTGATTTACTAAATGAGTAGAGACTGTGAATATAGCAAAGTGCATGTTCACTTTGCAAAGTGTATGTTCACCAAGATGATTAAAAGGTTTACTTTGGATACCAAATTATGTGCAAAGGAAATTAACAAAACAGGATTTTGATATGAACATTATTTTATGATTAATGTGAACATAGCTTCACTTCATTTACCAAGCTACAGTAGGTGAACATAAACATGTTCTATTCCTTTAGTAAATCAACCCCATTGGTTCTCTGGTAAATGTATGCATGTACGCAGTAGGTGGGCTCCACAACACCAATGGTGGTGGATCCTCCATAGGGATCAGTGACTAAGTCACTGATGAAATTGGTGATTAGTCTTCTCCAGATGGTAAATGTCAAATGACAGCAACGGTCCAGTGAATATTACGATGACAGCAGAGTTCCAGTGATTATTACAATAGTGTTTTTTATTTTTTTTTTCTATTCTGATATCGCTCCGTGTCAGAATAAAGAAAAAAAAAGTGTGAGGCTCCCAGAGCGCCCGGGAGAGTTTTTTTTTCGTTTTTCTTTTACGGCAGCAGAGCCGCCGGACAATAGGAAACTATTGGGCGGAGCTAGCTGTCACTGCTAGCTCCGCACAATTGTTTTCTATATACATTTTTTAAACTTTTTAAACAATTTTTATGTTCTGCTCGGTACCTCTGAGGGACCGAGCAGAACAGCCGAGCCGAATGCGGCATTCGGCTATTCACTCACTGCTGTTCGGCATCTATAAGAATAGGCCGAACAGCCAATGTACAGCTGATTTCAGCCGATGTACGGCTCAAATCAGCCATACCAGCCTGAAGTGAATAGCCGAACAGTGTTCGGCTCACTTCACTTGGGGTCGGTTGTTCACTCGGCTGCCCTCGGCAGCTTAGTAAATAGACCCGTATGTCTCTGTTTTTGCGCTATACATCAGGGGGTAATTAGCTATTCCATTGCATTGTTTTGATAGAAAATCCGAAAAAGGTGATCTACATAGGTTAAAACAAAAAAGAATAATTATTAAGGGGGAATGCTGTTTTATTATTTTCTTACTTTATCTTAAATCCTGTGCTGAAGATGTTACACATTGCAAATATTTAAGTAACATTTACTTCCACTCTTGCCATTTAATAAAGATTTTTGTCAGCTTGTTTCCTTCCTGATCTCTGCTTGGTCACACATTTTTATCAGAAAATCTGGCCAATGTTGTTTATAAATCAGTGAGAAGTTTATAAGTCAGACTTACTCAACCTATTTTCAGTCGCAACACTCTTTGAAAATATGCAAAATCCCGAGGCACACCAGTCTAAAATGTAAAAAACATAAATGTAAAAATATTACGAAATTACTTGTGGCCCCTCCAAAAACCATCCCAGACCATTATTCGAGATAGGGGCCTAGTATGGACTCTAAGGGTGGACCCCACACAAAAACAAAAAAAGTGGGGTTCCTTCCCTCAAATCAAGAGCCCCCCTTCACATCAAAGTACCCCCTTCCACATCAGGGCTCCCCTTTTACATCAGAATCCCCCTTTTATATCAGAGCCCTCCTTCTTAACAGGAACCCCCCTTCACATTAGAAGCCCCCTTATTTGACATCAGATTATCCCCCCTTCACATCAGATTACCCCCTTCACATCACTAGCCCCCCTTCACATCAGGTGCCCTCTTCACATTAGAAGCCCCCTTCACATCAGAGTCCACCATTTAACATCACAGTCCCCCACTTTCGCATCAGAGTCCCAAACTTCACACAGAGTTCTACCATCACATCAAAAGCCCTCTTCACATGACAATCCCCCTTCACATCAGGAGCCCTGCTTCACATCAGAAGCCCCCCTGCACATCAGAGTCCCCCCTTTCACATCAGAGTTACTCCCATTTCATGTGAGAGTTTTCCCCCTTTACATCAGAGTTCCCCCTTCACACCAGAGTTCTACCATCACATCAGAAGCCCCCTTTACATAAGAAGCCCTCTTCACATGAGAAGCCCCATTTCACATCAGAAGCCCCCCTTCACACCAGAGTTCCCTCATTCACATTAGAGTCCTCAGCCCCTCTTAACATCAGAGTTCTACCATCACATCAGGAGCCACAGCTAAGGCAACATGGCAGTGGGTGGTAGGGGTAACAGGTCTCGGCTGAGGTGAAAATGCAGTTTATCAGAAAAGGTAAGTATTTAATGTTCTGCCCATGAAATACCAGCAAAAAGCACATGTTAGGGTCAGTGTTAGTCTTATATTGCGTTTGTTTTGTATGTGATTAAAAAACACTCACAGGGTTTTTCACAAAGTTGCCGAAGGCATCCGTGTGAATAACCGACCTGAAGTGAAGTGAGCTGAACGCTGTTGGGCTATTCACTTCAGGCTTGTACAGCTGATTTCAGCCGTACATCGGCTGAAATCAGCCGTACATCGGCTGGCTTCGGGTCGGCTGAAAATGCTCAGCATGTTTGGCTGACCCGAAGTGCAGAAGAAGTTTGACTCAGCCGATCCAACATCTGGATCAGCCGAGCCAAAGCTCCGGCAGGCTACCCGCTGCTGTGCGGCCTATTCTCATAGGGGCCGAACGGCAGTGAGTGTATAGCCAAAGAGTGGCATTCAGCTCAGCTATTCTGCTCGGTACCTCCCTGGTACCAAGCAGAATAGAAAAACAGTGAAAAAAGTTTTTAAAAAAGTAGAAAACAATTGGGCGGAGCTAGCTGTGACAGCTAGCTCCGACCAACTGTTTCCTATTGGCCGCCAATGAATAACTGGGCGGAGCCGTCCGTGACATTACGGCTGGCTCTGCTGAGTTCTCATTGGGTATCCCCTGGTAACCAGGGGATGCTGAACTGTCATTGCAACTGGCCGGAGCCAGCCGTGATCCGCCCAGCTGTCAGTTGCTCAGCCCACTTCAGGTTTCACTTCGGCTCTGTCGAGCTGAAGCATATGCCTTCGGCTTGACTGAGCTGCTCGGCCAGCTTCAGGAGCTGTACGGGCTATAGTGAATAGCCCATACAGTAGCTCTTCGGTTCTACTGAACCGAAGGGCTCAGGCGGCCGAAGCTAGCTGAAGGATCAGCCGAAGCTACGGCTGATTCTTCGGCTAGCTTTGTGAATAACCCTCTCAGTAGCAGGTTTATCATCACCTATCTATTCAAATGAGAGTTAATTTAATGGGCATGGCAGTAAGTCTGATTTTCCCTTATACACGGTTAGTTTCTGGTTACAAAATGAAAATGAAAATGAGAAAGAACAAAGTACTAACACAAGGGGTAAGAAGTTAAAATCACATTGTCAAATGGCAAGAGTGTGCGATAACATGCATACTGCCCTAGTGCATACATTTAGAAAAAAACAGTATTAGAATAGAAAGGCATATAAATACTGTATATAATACATAGGTTAAACTCTGCATAATGTATTTTACATGAATCCACATCAATGCCGGTATTTTTGTTTAGCAATGCTAAATAGTATACCTCTGTCTTGTAGGAAGAATACTCTCTAGCTATTCAGATTTACAAGGTTAACTGTTGTATAATGTGATTTTCATATTGAAGGTCAGTGCACATTTTATAGAACAACTCCTACTAATGGGTGCACAGATCACTTCTTAGTGTATACTTTAAATCCGAAAACAACATTTAGACTGTATGAATGCAAAACATTCTTTATTAAAGGTATTGCAGCTAAAACATTTCAAAAACTGTAATTTTTACATTCGGTGACATTATTTACACTACTTTATGCTGGACATTTCACTCGCAGCACTTTGTGCTTACTTTTCCTCATTTTAACAGAATTGTTCTATTTCTTTGATATTTGTTTCCCATGTTCAGCTACTATAACATACCACCTGAACTTCACCATATACGCATTTTTGGTCATGAATTTACTGCAAATCTGGGCACAAAAATGCTTTTATGTTTTTTTCACTTTGAATAACATAGCTGCATGATTATGCTAAAGGTGCCAGTACCAACTTTATAGATTCTATTAATGGTACCCATACAGACTATGCAGATTATATTATGGTGCCGATGCAGATTATACAGGTTATATAATGGTGCTGAAACAGATTATACAGGTTATATAATGGTGCCGATACAGACTATACAGATTGTATTTTGGTACTGATACAGACTATACAGAATATATTAATGGTGTCGACGGACTATAAGAATTATATTGATGGTGCTGATACAGACTATACAGATTCTATTAATTGTGCTGATACAGACTATACAAATTCTATTAATGGTACCAATACAAACTATACAGAGCTGAACAAGATGACTGCTGCTCTGTGAAAATGAAATGCTGAATAAAATATCATGCAATCATCACAAATATACAGCTGTATCTACTAGCAGTTTTCATCCACTACCAGTCCCTTCTCCATAGCTCTCCTCCTCCACCTATCCTCTGCCTAAAGCAGCTCATCAGCTCTTCCTTCAGTGTAGTGTCTATCATCATCTCAATCTTTGCTGTCCATAGTTCTGCTCATCTCCTCTGTCTCCCATCTCCATAGTGTCACTCATCTCCTTACCCTTCTGTCTCCATAGCATCATTCCTCTCATCCCCCTGCGCTCTCCATCACACTGCTTATCTCCTCCTCCACTCTCCATAATACTGTTTTTCTCCACAACCAATCTCAATAGTGCCACTTATCTCCTCCTCCCCCCCCCCCCCCCCCCCACAAATTCCCTTACACCCTTCTCCTTCCCCT
>NW_017307463.1:428439-450233 GCF_000935625.1 Nanorana parkeri | reverse complement strand
CCCCTCCTCAAAGATTCTTTTTGCACCTCTCTCTCTCCCTTCTCCATTATGCCATTCCTTTCCTCACTCTCCCCTCTCCCTAGATGTGCTCGTCCCCTCCACCTCAAGTCTACCATAGTGACCCACCCATATCTCTTCCCCTTCTTTTCTCCATAGTGGTGCTCATCTATTCCACCTCCTCTCTAACATATTGACACTCATCTCCTCCGCTACTCCTCATCATAGAGTTGTTTACCTCCCCCACTTACCCTTTTTCATAATGTAATTTATCTTCTCCACCTCCCTTCGCCATTTTGTTGTTTCCCTCCACCCCACCTCTTTCCATAGTGTCATTGGTCTCCTCCACCTTTCCTCTTCATAATGTTGTTGCTCTGCTCTACCTCCCCACTCCGTTGTGTTACTTCTCTCCTTTGCCTTCCCTCTCCAGAGTGATGCTCATCTCCTCTTTAGACAAATCACTTTTCAACCTTTCTTATAAAACATTATTAATAACAGCACTTTGTAACTATGTATGAAGACACTGCTCTATTAACATGGTGATACTGTCTCTAGGATTTGCAATATGGAAACTCTCTGTACCTGGTACCATGATACTGATCATTGTTGTTCTGATGAAACAGCATTGATCATGAGCCATGTGACATAGCTAGAATTCTTATTCTGATAATTGCCAATATTTCTTTCTGGGGCTAGGCTTAATTGTAAAATAGCATTTAGTTTGCTTTTGTAACACTGATATAATGTGCCAACGTTGCAATATCATATCCTCCAGCATCCCAATCTATAAAACACAAAATGCTCTGCTCCTTAACAACTCTTTAGGAAACTCTTACAAAAAGTCTGTTCAGCTGGTAGGTGATTTCAATCATAAAGGAGAAAGATGCAAAGGAGTACAGTAGAGTATTCTTTACCTTATGAAGCGGGTTGTGTCAGAGGGACAGCAGTATTCCATCCAAGAGGGCCTCAGTTTGTTTTTTTCACCAGGGACCCAATTTATCTAAAACCGACCTTCAGAGAACTGCCACTCGCAAGTGACCATGTGAAAAGGAGTAGCTGCTAGGGGTCATATGATCCTGCAATAGTGCAAATGATTTGGCAATGTTGCAGTTATCTGTGGGACCTGTGGTCCCTTCAACAGGCATCATCTTTCATGTTGATATAGAGCCCATAGTCAGTCACAAGAGAATGGTGTAAATTCTTGTTGGCACAGTGACATGATTGAGAAATTTCCCTGTAGAGAAGAGCCCTAAGTTTACTTTAGCGGTTGAAAGTTAAACAATGGTCATGTCACTCTTACTTAACATGATTGTATTCTGCACTTTAGGTGCTAAAGGCATTCCTGAAATTCATCACCACAATCAGAAAATCGTCAAGCAGAAATTATTTATCCTTAAACAAATATACACTAATTTAAAATAAATGTGGCATAGAGACATTTTATTTGACAAATTGGCAACACTTGCCAACTGTTCCAGACATTATTTGGCAAATGAATGCACGCAATTATAAATATCAGACACACATAGAAACATAATATCTAAATACATTTGAAAGATACTTAAGTAGAATGTACTTGTCTGTAGCAATACACACAATTTCTTCCCATGAAATTACATATTTCCAATCTCACAGATCCAGTACTTGCCAAGAAAACAGCAATCTGTTTAGACATAAGTATGTAAAGTAGCTAGAGGTGGTAATTTAATCAGGAAAGGATATATTTCAATGTTTCCCTAGTCTTGAAGGCATTAGCACTTTAAATTCATAATAGCAATATGACAGATGCAGCCTGGAGGACTTAAAAATGAAATCCAGAAAGTGAAGACTGCTGAAGGATATATGTTGAAGTCGAGAGATTTAAATGGTCGAACTGGTGCAGAAATAATGAAATATATAGCTTTGCTCATTCCTTTCTGGGCCTGAAGATTTTGTATAATGTAAATGTGGCGTATTTTAATTGTGGCTTTGCTCAAGAGCAGTGGGGTTATAACTTTATTGAACCAAGGGGACTAGCCCAATGACAAAATTATATTTTATGCATTAATGGGACTATCCGATTTGAAACTCCTGTTAAATAGGATTTAGGCTAAAATATGTGTCACATTGTTCTCAGTTGTATGTCTGTGTCTTGAATTATGATGTTTGTAACTGTAATGAGCCAAATTAACCCAATAATGTCTAGGCTGAAAAAATGGAGGGTGAAAATCCAAAATTAACAAAGGCAAGACAAAAAGCCATAGACAAGATTTGAGTGGACAGAAAGGTGCACATGGATTTATTTGCTACATACTTGTAAACTTGTATTTAAATTACTATTATCAGTGGTATAAAATTCCAGTAAATAAATGTATATTTTACATAGACAACTACAGATTATAATAAACTGGGATCATTTGGCCATAATCAGTGTTCTTAATGTTTGGTAAAGTAACTCAAAATATAAGATGGATTAGGACTAATAATTATGGGTAGGGATGCACCAATACCATTTTTTTTCCAGACCAAGTACAAGTACAGATACTTTTCCTCAAGTACTCACCGATACCAATTACCAATACCTTTTTAGTGTCATGTGACAGATTTTATCAAGCAATGCAGACTAATGATTTTGGGAAAGTGGTGGAGCACCAGGGCGCAGTCACAGCTGCAACCCCTGTGACCCTGGTAGTTCTGTCACTGACTCCAAGCTGCAGATAAACTACAAATCCCAGCAATACATTATATAGCAATACAGAATACCATCAGCAATAGAGGACTACAAGTCCCAGCAATCCATTATACAGCAATGCAGAATAATATGAAACTACATAATCTGTGTTGCTCACCAGGGCTGTGTGGCGTCTCAGGAGGCTCTGTGGTGTCTGACTAGGGTTGTGCAGGGTCTCACCAGGGCTGTAACAAGGTCTCAGGAGGCTGTGTGGGGTCTCAACAGGGCTGTGCGCGGTCTCACCAAGGCTGTGCGGGGTCTCACCAGGGCTGTGCGGGGTCTCGCCAGGGCTGTCCAGGGTCTCAAAAGGACTGTGCAGGGTCTCAAAAGGGCTGTGCAGGGTCTCAGGAGAATGTGGGGTGTCCCACCAGTGCTAGGTGCGGTTTCCCCAGGGCTGCGTTGGTCACACCAGGGCTGTGCCATTTCAGGAGGAAGTAATCTTGAAAATGCCCAGTATCGATATTGATACTAGTATTGGTATCGGTGCATCCCTAGTTGTAGGTGAGGTTAATCTTTATTGAATAAGGCCAAATGTAAGTTAAAGTATATTTCCACTTTTGCAGACAAATATGAGAAAACCCTCCATGTGTTCCCATTCACACAGCATGCAGTATTCTTACAGCATACCTAAAAATATATATTTTTTTCATTTCTTTCCTTTAAATGTTTCTGTGGAGCAGGCTTTTGAACAGACTGCAAGCCTCTGTACAAATTCAAAGTGACAGAAACTCTGGCTGCCCCATAGAAAGACTATGGACACTCTGAGCTTCCTATCATTAAAGTAGAACTCCGGGAATCTTTTTTATTAACCCTTGCAGTGGGGCTACCCCCACATACACATACTGGCGTTCGCTTATTTCTCGATCCTGTCACGGCTCTCTGCCGTGACAGGGGAGGGACTGGATTCCCCCCTCCCTGCTCCGATCCTTCAGCGCTGACTGGAGGAACGGACGGGGGAGGGGGCGGGTACAGCTGGCTCTGCCTCTAGATAGGCAGAGCCAGCTGTCACTCACGCAGCTGGGCGGATCCAGACATAATTGTCGGGATCCGCTTTAGCTGCGGCGTCTCAGTATACCGCGAGCTGTAGTTCGCGGTATACTGAGCTTAGGGTGACGGTAGGACGCTAGCTTGTGTCCTCCCGTTACCCTAAGGAGAACTATGGGGAAAAACACTGACCCCATAGTTCTCCTTTAACTTACAATGCTTCTAGATCTTTAACCTTTTGTTAGGTCATACAGTGTTCAAAACTAGCTTACAACTGATAATGAGATCTGCCAGCACGGTACAGATACATTTACTTATATCTCACAAGCACACAGGTTTCCCCTCTTATCCTGATCCGCTAACAACTCATAATGTTGGACCTTTCCTCACTTTTGGTCCCAGTGACATTGGCCACCAGGACACAGAAACACAAACTGCACCTATTTTTCCTAGGAATTATAGTGCTAACTAAGCCCCAGAATATGTAGCAATTTTATTCAATAAAATTGTGCAAACAGCAGCATCCCAGAGTGACCAATCGGATCTCAGTTTACTAAAAGATGAATCTGCTTTCAACTTCTGTGCTTTTCTCATCCTGTGTCAGCTGACATATTTGCCAACTGTAAATATAGGCATTAGTCAGGACAGAGAGAAAACCAAACAAACATTGTGAAATTATAGAAAAACCCACAAATCACAAATGGGAGGAAAAACCACCAAGCACTAACACATTTTTATAAAGTACTAATATTTATAAAAGGCTCACAGAATCCTTTCCATACACAAACATCCCTTCATGAACATACCTTATATGAAGAGGTGTGCTGGCTGAATGCTATTGGTAATAGGTGTACAGGTTAATAATTAATTCTATTACATAGCTAGCCTTGCTAGCCATACCAGACACACAACTCAGGGGAACCATGTTTTACTTACAGAGTTATTCACAAAAGGGTGAAGAGTTTGGAGAAGGCAGGAGAAGTGAACAATCTAGAACAAAAGAGCTGATTTGGAAAAATTCTCCAATTCAGCTCACTTTCCAGTTCAGCTATGTTGTCCTAGATTGTGCACTTCTCCTGCCTTCTCTAAATTCTTCACTCTTTTGTGAATAACCTTGTTTAAGTGTATTTCCACTTTTGCAGCCATATTGGGATAATAGCTATTTTATATTTGTGAAATGTTCCCATTAAGGGGATATTAGAGTCAAAAGGTTTTAAGCTATTTCAGATGCCTGAATGTGCTGCCAGAGCCGCCTTGTTTTCTGTTACTCTGCTATATATTGCATTGTATCATTATGTTATGGTATGTTCATGACAACTAGTGGTAGATTAGCATTACTGCAGCTTAATTTCAATATACTTTGGAATCTTCCACTAATCACCCCTACTGTTTTGTGTAAATTGGTACAGTCTTCTAGTAGGCTCTACCAGCCACTCTTCTCTAAAAAAAATGTCATCTGAGGTAAGAGGTTGCTATGCATGTGTCACAAGGATTCCAAATAGTAATGCCTTTCCACCTCTTAGAATGACAGGGAATGACATCCTTTGTATTGGCAAGCCTGAATTAACTATACTGGGTTCTAATCTGAGTTTTCTTGGTGATTTGGACCTTGCCTGTGAATACCATCAGCTCAGTAGCCCAGATAGCAAGGATAACTTGCCACAAACTTGTGGCAGGGTTAAATTGTAATTCTTTCTAACATGCTGCACACATTCCTGGCAAGTTGTAGACTTGCAGAACACTTGCAGCACAAGTTCTAGTTGACACTTTTTGAATTTGTAGCAAATTTGCTTGGCAAGTCTACAGCAACAGTCCTGCAGGTCTTAGCAAGAGCTCTGCAAGCTCGCTGGTCTGGAGACTTGCAATGCAGACTTGCTGTAATTGTGCAACAAAATTATGAAGCTTGGCAAGTCTACAGCAACAGTCCTGCAAGTCCACAACAACAGTCCTGCAGGTCTTAGCAATAGTTTAGCAAGTCATTTTCAAACTTGCAGCACAATTGCTTGCTATCTGGGAGGTTGTCATACTATCCATACAGACTAGTCTTAATAGGTGTGTTCAAATACATAAATTGGTGGTTGAAAGAGAACACTGAATAAATCACTTACAACTGATGCTGCTCCTTAATGTTTAAAAGTGTTAGTTTCCTGTAGAATCAGAGGGTCCCCTGAGCCCTGGCCCTGATATTTTGTCTTAGGGTGGCTCCTTTCCCTTGTAGGGTCCTATGGAGTCACCCTTGTGTGTGCTAGTAAGCTGTGTTTGTCTCTGCAAATACACAGATACCGCAAGGCAAGACACTGATCTACTCCCTACCCCTCTACCAGGTGCGTCTGCGGGCAAGCAGCACGGAGGGAACCCACTGGCAGGAAGCAGCCTGAATGGTCCGAAGGCAAGGTAACAAGGGGCAATCCAAAGAGGTAGTCAAGGGCAATCCGAGGTCGAGGCAGGTAGCAGAGGGTCAGAGGCGATAGGCGGTCCAAGGTCGGTACACGGGAGTGTCAGCAGAGGGTTCAGGAAACTGGCAGCAAGGCACATAGGAGGGGAGCTTCGTAAGTCACACCATGAGGTGGAATAACTCAGCAATAAGCCAGAGCTCAGGCCAGGTTTTTATAGCCAGGGGAGGTAAGACCACCCCCCGGTCACCGAGGCAACCAGAAGGCTTCCCTCCCCGGGAACCAATAGCAGGCGAGAGAGATGGAAGGTGTGTACTGGGAACCTCCCCCAGCAAGGCTCACACCTGATGCCTAATGGCGCAGGAGCGCTACGCGCGCGTTTCCGGGGATGCGCCCGCAGCCTGCGTACTGTGCATGTGCACCCGCCGCATGACTCGCGCATGCGCACCCGCAGCCCGGGCACCAGGAGTTCTACCAAGCTGAGGGGGAACCCGTGCCCTGCGCCGTGCCTGTGGTCCCCGAGCAGAGGTAACACCCCCTGCTTCCTGACACCCTCTTTGCTCCATGCTAGTGGGTGGTCAATTGTTGGAGACTGCTCTGTCCATTGTAATCTTGTACTGGACAGGAAGTTCAGGGAAGCCACGCTGAGAGAGTTGAAGCCAGCTTCAGAAATATGATGCCTGTAAGTGCTTGGGCAAAAGCTTAAACAAATAATTGGCTGGACAATGTAAAATTGTTAGATCAGAATTCATTATTGAAAAAAAAGTTTGAGAGTTTAATACTACTTTAGGTGCATTTTACTTTTAAAAATCTTACCTATCTTCCCCCTATGTAAGGGAGGGAGCTGTGGGAAGTTATGTTTACTCTAATTACCCTGTTGGTACTTTGCTGGCAGATCTTATTATCAGTTGTAAACTAGATTTGAACACTCTCTGTCCTAAAAAAGGGTTAAAGACTTAGAAGCATTGTGTGTTAATGTTAGGAAGCTGAGTCTGTCCTTCAGTTTGACCCTCTACTTTCACTTTCAAACTGCTCAGAATAACCTGGAGTCTGCACAAAGGCCTTCACCAAAGAAATATCTAAAAGGAAAGAAATATTATAAAAATATACTTTAGGTATGCTGTGTGAATGGGAGCACATAACAAATATTAAGGGTGGTTTTTTTAACCATTTAAAAACGTTTACTTAAACTGCCCAATCACTTAAATCTAATTATTTGTTGCACACGTTCCTGTTAGGTAAAAAAGAGTGTATATTTTTGTTTTTTATTGTCCTGTTTTAAGTTAAATCAAACCAAAAGCTTACATCCATAGGTACTTGTTGTCCTGGGGTGGTAATAGTTACTGCAGCTTTGGAGTACCAGCAGCCATGCAATGTGCTGACACATTCTGCCATAGTCACTGCAGTAAAATGCCACTGGGGCTCCCACACATCTACATAAACTCCATATAAAGAGTCTACATTGTGTGCACAGTGCAGAGAGAGGAAAAATGGACAAAGCAAGGGAAAACTAATTTAGTTAACAAAAAATGCAATTCTCTTTTACTTAAAATACTCTACAAAATTACCCTATTTCATCCCATATATGAAGTGGACAGGGGTATTTAATTGGGTTGATGTACCTGTGATGAACATTAAAGTGGCTGTGTACAACAACCCTACACTAGTCTGTAGTGAATTGGACACCTTGGAAATTGTCTCTATGCTCACTTGTGGGCTCAAAGCTCATCCGTTGAACACCTCCATTTGATAATTGAATCTGTATATCTGGTTTATATAACATATAAATAAAATATTTACTGCACAATTTATGGTAGAAGGCGGAATGAATGAGGAACAATGAGACAACAGCATGTTGAAATAGAAAGACTTTTTATTGTGATACAGATCCTTACATTTCATGTTTTTTAAACTGTAAATAAAGTTTCTTGACATTATAAAATCAGTGTCTCAAGTGGGTACCTAAAACATCTGTTAATTATTTAAAACGCATATCTATTAAAATTGGATGTGGTACCCCTAATACTGTAACTCATGTAACTAAATTCCTTCTATAATATTATATTCTAGAAACTATAGAATCACACATTTTAATAATTTTGCACATTTAATGCTAATAGACATTGCGGTGTTGGGGAGGTTAGCACAAATGGTGAGCACTTAAGGATCAGTCTCAGAGCCGTTTTAACAGCAAAAACAACAGTCTTTTATTTCGTCAAAGGCAGACAACCAAGGAAGTTCAACATAAAATAGCTTTCTTCAACAGTACAACATACAGTGTGCTCGGAAAACAGATCCTCTCACCATTCTCAGGTTGTCCTGTTCAGTGGCTCTCTCAGCCTCACCAAACCTTCCAGCCTCCCAGGCTGTTCATGTGCCTCCAGCACACACCAAACTTGGCTTGGTCTGTGTGTGCCTCCAGCACACACAGCCATCTGGCTCCCCTCTGACATCTGGGTGGAGTCCTCCTGAGTCCTGAACACCTATGTTCCTCTTCCCAGCTGGAGCCCTGAACACACTCCAGCACCCTCCTCATGAGGGATGCACACAGGTGCACAATCAGGTGATGGCTGCCACTAAAGCATGGACCCAGGAATGGAGATTTCATCCCACCCACAACTCTAAGAAATCTCCTGGCTCCAGGATCCCAACTATGATCCAGAAAACCTGGAAAGGACTGAGAAGCCAGCTCCTTCCTGGTACAAGCAATTGCTTCCTGGAGCCACTCCGCCCCTCTGGCTGAGAATCCTGGGTGACTTTTAGGCCACCTAACATCGTGGTATTGCCACGGAATGCCACAACATTAATATGTTTATGTTTTATTTGGATTTACTAAATGTAATTTATTAAAAAAAATGGTTATGCTATTTTGGACCTTGAAATTTGAAATAACAGAAAGGATCATGTCTGATGTATTGCAGACTGCAGCCAGTAAAATTCATTTTTTAATTTTCACTTTGCACTAAAAAAAAAAGCTTCTGAATTCTAATTGGACACAATAGTCAATGCAGACCCCTTCAGTATTTATTGTTGTTGTTTCAAGTTACCATTGTCTCAATTTGCATGACACTGTCTAAGATTGTTTCGAAATTCAAAATGTATCACCTCCAATTATCACAATGCTGAGACGGTTCTAATCCACAATACAGAAACGTTTGTGGTTATTACCTTTGCAAATGAAAAATGGGCTGCTTTTATGAAGTCATGCTTGGAATGCCAACATATTCAATTTGATTTGATAATGAAAGGGAAAATTATGACCCATTAAAAAATTAGAACGTTGCGGTGGGTTCATGTTGCTTCAGGATTTATTAGCGTTGTAATTAGTACTTTTGTGATGAGCTTAACAAAAAACAGCTACTGGTTAATTTCCTTCTTATACAAAAAAATAATTAAATTGACGGGCCAATAAGCACTAATTAGAATAAATACTTCAATGGTAATATGACAGAGATGGCGTCGTTTGTATATGAAAGCAAATGATTACAGCACTCAAAGTGTTTGTATAAGGTAATGGAGCATTAAAGAGGCTATAAAGAGAGATAAATGCATTGGCTGAAACCTTAACATTTGACTTTCCTGAACTATAGCAAATAAGGATGAGTGATAATTATCGGATGTATTGAATTCAGTATTCAGGCAGCCATAGTTCAGGTGTTCTGTGGCTAATTGCTTCTCAATGGCATATACAGAGGATGATTTACTAAGGGAGTTGAAAATCCTAACTCACAAATTGTTTGAATATTACGTTAACGTCAATTTTGTGAAAAGTCAATTCCTGTTCACTTTGAATATACAATCACATGCAGATGCTTTTAATGTAATTGGAAAAATGATATAAGTATTTATGCAGTTTATTGAATTAAGATTCTCAACTTCTTTTGTAAATTAGCCTCACTGTTGTGGATTTACTAAAGGAAGATAGGCTGTTTAATTTGCAAGGGAATTTTCCCTTAGCTTAGTGAAGGTGGGGAAAATTCGCTTTGCAAATTCACGTGCAAGCAATTTTTTTTTTTTTAAAAAAAGCATTTTTTGCTTGCACATGATTGGCTTATGGAAGTCAGCAGAGCTTCACCTCATTCACTAAGCTAAGTGAAAATTCCCTTGGAAAATAAGCAGCCTATTTAAAAAAAAACTAAAACTGCCACTATGTCTTAGGGGTCTAATCACTAAGTTGCCGTAGGCAGCCGAGTGAATAAACGACCCGAAGTGAAGTGAGCCGAACGCTGTTCGGCTATTCACTTCAGGCTGGTACAGCTAATTGCTCAGCATGTTCGGCCGACCCGAAGTGCAGAAGGAGTTCGACTCAGTCGATCCAACATCTGGAGCGGCTAAGGCGAACCTCCGGCAGGCTACTCGCTGCTGTTTGGGCTATTCTCATAGATCCCGAACAGCAGTGAGTGAATAGCCAAATGCCGAATGCCTCCGAGCGGCATTCGGCCTGGCTATTCTGCTCGGTACCTCTATGGTACCGAGCAGAATAGAAAAACAGTTTAAAAAGTAGTTAAAAAATAAAATAGAAAACTATTGGGCGGAGCTAGCAGTGACAGCTAGCTCCGCCCAACTGTTTTCTATTGGCAGGGCGGTTCTGCTGCCGTCAGAAAAAAAAATCATCATAGGAATGCATAGCTAGATTTCTATTGACTATTTCACTGTGCAATAGCCAATAGCAAACTAGTTATTGCACCCGCCCTCTGCTGCTGTCAATCACTAGAGGGGAAATGATGGAGAACTTCAGGTCCCCTCTGCTGATTGACAGCAGCAGTGGGCGGGTGGAATAGCTAGTTTGCTATTGGCTATTGCAAATTGAAATAGCCAATAGCAATAACCAACGAATGGACCCCTTATTGTCTCTGGCACTGGCCCTGTAATATACCAGTATTGGCATTGGGAGGCTTATTAACTGTTTATAATGTATCTGATAAAAGAAAATAGAAACTTCACAACTTTCATTAATTCAGTTATTCACATGAGTCACAATTAATTAAAATTATACATTTCCCAACCATGGCATTTCAAAAGAAACAATCGCAACTGCGTAAGGCCCTAGGTCTGACCTGAGTGTTCAGCCAAGGTGTTACCTTTTGATAGCTACTGCCATGTTAACTGCTTGACATCACAACAGTCCTCCAACTCCTGAGAGCACATAACAGAGTCCTATTGTTAGCTGGAGTGTAAAACAACCACAAGGCTCTGTAATATGACAATGTTATAGAGTATGGGTAGTTTATTTATTTATTTATTTATATGTTTTGTTACAGATACACAGCACTTTTTCCAAATTAACATCAGTCCCTGCCCTCAAGGAACTTACAATCTAAGGTCCCTGTCTCACATGCATACTAGTCCAATTAAGACAGGAGCCAATTAACCTTCCAGCATGTTTATGGAGTGTTGGAGGAAACCAGAGCTCCCTGAGGAAACCCACACAACTACAGGGAGAATTTTCGAACTCCTTGCAGATAGTGTCCTGGCTGGCATTCAAAGTGGGATCCCAGTGCTGCAAGGCAGAAGTGCTAACCACAAGGGGCAAAGTGTTTAAGGCAGGGGTTGGCAACTCTGGCCCTCTAGCTGCACCTTAACTACAAATCCAAATATGCCTCTGCCTCTGCGAGTCATGCCTGTAACTTGCAATGCCTCATATGACTTGTAGTTCCACAACTGCTGGAGGGCCAAAGTTGCCCATCCCTGGTTTAAGTTAAGACAGTTGAAAAAATATTACCTGCCTGACTTTAAGCTGAAATGTCAGGCTCAGAAAAAGGAAGGAATTCAAAATAAAGAGCCAAATATAAACTATTCATAAATAGGTTTGCACAGTTATAATAATTTAGGGCTGAAAATATTCAGATCTTTGCAAAAGCCCATTTATGACTAGTTCTCTTTATATTCTTGCCCAAGTGCAGCAATGAAACGGTGCACTCTGATGTGCGCTCCTACACTCCTTCATGCAGCAGTTAGGGTGTGCATTACAGAGAATGCAGCAATGGCCAGGCAATCATTAGGATACCATATTGCTACACTATGAAAACCACCAGTATTTTTTTAACAAAACGTCAGCCAGGAAAAATGCTGAAGCCGCAGATATTATTATATCTTATTATATCTGTGCCAGCATCCTAACCTTTGCATACTGACACTGATTAGAATTTTATACCATAGGTGTATTGAAGTTTCAGGGAAAACAAAAAAGGAATGAGACATTTGTTTCAGATGTTTTATTGAAGCAATGTAAAATGACAGAGCCTCCATGTCTCGCGCTTTGTGCAGCCCGCAGTGGTTAATTCTTTGAACGTTCAATTATTGATGCATGGCCAGGTATTATGGCTAAGCTTGATTACCCACTTTCTGCTAATCTGTATTGGATTTTCTGTTAATTTTCGCAGTCTGCTTTCTTTGTTTAAAAAAAGATTCATTAGAAACGATAAATCCACCTTTTATTCACACGATATCAAGCAGTGTAAAAGTTAACCACTTGAGTGCCTGGGCTATTTCTCCCTAAATTCCCCTAAGTCCCAAAGCATTTTTTTTTTTGCAATGCCTTGGTTCTGCACATTATGGGGTCTATTCACGAAGCTGCCGAAGGATCTAGCCGTAGCTTCGGGCCGATCCTTCGGCTAGCTTCGGCCCCAGGACCCCTTCGGTTCAGTAGAACTGAAGGGGTGCTGTACGGGCTATTCACTATAGCCCGTACAGCTCCCGAACGCATATGCCTCGGCTCGGCTGAGCCGCGCTGAAAGCCGAAGCTGGCCGAGACAGCCTGCTTCTGACAGCTGGGTGGAGCCAGCCGTGATCTTACGGCTGGGCTGAGCCAGCCGTGATCTTACTTTTTTTCACTTGCAGAGAGATCAGCGCCCCTGGTTACCTGCTAACCAGGGACACTGATCTCTAGGCAGCAAAGTCTCCCGCTCCCGGCCGCCAAGGTGAGAAACACTGCTGCTTCTTTTTTTTTATTCTGACATGGAGCAGTGTCAGAATAGAAAAAAATATATATATATTTTTGCCCATTGGGATGCATTGCTAGATTCCTATTGGCTATTTCAATTTGCAATAGCCAATAATAAACTAGCATTGTACCCGCCCTCTGCTGCAGTTCTCCACCAGGTCCATCGGCAGACCTCCATAGCAATTTTTTTAAATATGTTTAAAGTTTTTATTTAGTTCATTGTTTTAATAAATACCCTGATCATGTTTTGTTTTGTTTTGTTTTGTTTTGTTTTAGGTTGACATATAGACAAAAAAAAAATTAAATGCATATTTTCATTACTTTTGAAAATCTTTAAGATATTTCTATTTGACTATTGTGACACGTATGTCCAATAAAAAGGACTTATTTATTTAAAATTATTTTGAGTGCTGGTAACCTATTTTTTCTACTTTAAGATATGAATTCATTTTTATTTACACACTGTACTGCACAGTGACAGCTGCAGCCGGCCAGTTTCAGCTATCACAGTGCCTCTATCTGCGCTAGACACGGTAACAGCTTAAGCTGACAGATTTATTTGTAAACATGTGATTTCCATAATAAGCTGTCATGGTGATTACTAGGCATTGTTTGATTATGTTAGTTTCTCCTGCAGGCAACATTATTATTATTATTATTATTATTATTATTATTATACAGAATTGATATAGTGCCAACAGTTTGCACAGTGCTTTACAAAACTGATGGAGACAATACAGTTAACAATACAATTTCAGTACAGGAAGTAGGAGGGCCCTGCTTGTGAGAGCAAACAATCTAGTAGGAGGGGCAAATGATACAAAAGGTAATAACTGTTTGGGATGATTTAATGGAAGAACTGAAAAGATGGTTATATGGAGGTGGAATAGGCCTCCTTGAAGAGATGAGTTTTCAGGGATCGACTAAAGGTGGGCAGAGTAGTAGATAAGCGGGCAGATTGGGGTAGGGAGTTCCTGAGGATAAGAGACACTCTGGAAAAATCCTGGAGGCAAGCATGTGAGGAGGTGACAAACAGGGCCGGTGCTAGGATGCTTGCCTACAGAGGCAAGGTGCATTTTTGCACCACCCCCCCTCCCGACCCCCTGTAACAACAGGGCATTTTGACAAGTACTTGTACTTGTCAAAATGCCCCGATGTTTGTGCTATGGTTTTTTTTTCCACTTACCTTCGGTGCGGGAGAGCAGCGGCGAGTCAGCGCTGGTCCGGTGGGAGGAGCTCCAGGTGGGGTCCTAATTTAGCTGGCCGGCGACTGCCTGAGGTGCCGCGCGTGTCGGGATCCTCTGGCAGTCACCAGCCAGCTAAATTAGGACCCCACCTGGAGCTCCTCCCACTGGGCCAGCGCTGACCTGCCGCTGCTCTCCCACACCGAAGGTAAGTGAAAAGAAAAACATAGCGCAAACATCGGGGCATTTTGACAAGTACAAGTACTTGTCAAAATGCCCTATTTTTTACCCTCACCCTACAGCGCCCTCAGGCGGCCGCCTGACTTGCCTTGCGGTAGCGCCGGGCCTGGTGACAAGAGAGCTGGAGAGCAGGAGGTCTTGGGAGGAGCGAAGGGGGCGGTTTGGGTGATATCTTGAGATGAGGTGGGTAATGTAGGTTGGGGCAGATTTGTAGATGGCTTAGTAGGTTATTGTTAGTATTTTGAATTTTATACGTTGACCAAGTAGGAGCCGTCGATTGATAAGATGGACGAGACTAGTAGCAGCATTCATGATAGCCTGAAGGGGAATAGCCTGTTTAGTGGTAGGTCAACAAGAAGGGAGTTACAGTAGTCGAGGCAAGATATTACAAGGGAGTGAATTAGAAGCTTTGCGGTGTAATTTGTTAAAAAGGGACGTATTTTTGGAAATGTTACGAAGCTTGCGTTGGCAAGATTTGGGTAGTGATTAGATGTGGGGCTGAAATGAGTCAATGTGGAAGTCAAAATGATGATGGATTAAAATGGTTTTAGGTATTTTTGATAGGCTTTTAAGGAATTTAAAGGGATATGGGGTCTTTTTAATTGTGTTATGACTGTGTTTTAAATATTTTTGGAGTATTTGGTAGTTTTTTCGACAACAAAAAAAATCCCATAACAGCAACTTGTTTTAAAAAAACTTGACATTAATAAAGACATTTCATTGATAAAAAAAATATGTTTTATGAATGGACGTTGCTATCAATGAGCTGAATATTAAATAAGACTCATTGAAAACACAGTAAGAGGGTAAAATGAGGACATGGTGATGACTTCCTGTGTTATTTCTTACACTCAAATACAGTTCAATGAGTTGAAATGAGAAAACCCATTCATTGAAACCGTTGGGTAGCTAGAAGCCTTTGTCAAGTTGCTAAAGGCTTCTTGCAGAGCAATTGTGAGGGGGCAGTAACGGTAAAAAAAACATTGCACTGCCATTGTCTTAAAATACGAGGAGTTCCTCAACTTATCTAAATGTTAAATTCAGGACAGAATGCAATTGGATGTTTTAATACTTCCACACTTATCAAGTGCAGCTTTAAAAAGTCACCTCTGCTACAGTGACGCAATATCGGCGAGCTTCCTTGCCAGCACTGATATCTTCTAGCTGTCTTCTTCTAGGTTTGGCATTTTTAGCCATCTTTGTTGGTCAGCCCTGGATGATGTAACTTCCACTGATGCTCTTTGTTCTAAAATACATTTTGGGTAAATATTAATTTAGACTGTGGACATCTAGATGTTAAAGTAAGCCTGTCAAGAGAGAATAGTGTAGGCTGTGATTACTGACCTCCCAGTGATACAAATAAAAACCACATAGCATGATCCAAAATGTTCTCTTGCGTCATCCTTTATGACAATTGTACATAAACTGGGGATTTTAGGTAAAAAAAGGGCAAAATTCAACCAATTCACTGGTGATTTCAAACTGGATCATAATAAAATTGTCTGATTTAAACCATAACAACCCAGCTGTAAGGAAATGTAAAAAAGCAGCAATATGTGTTATCTATTTATTTTCAAGATAGATTTCCATAATTCATGTGCTCACATGACCTACGCCATTACGTAGGACATACTGAATGGTTTTTGTAACTCAATACATGTGGTCTCTGGGTAGCTAGAGATTTGCTAAGTCTCTTGAGATCAGCTCATGTCAAGCCAAGGACTATTCTATAAAATATGCTAACATCATCTTACCACAGCAACAGATAAACAATGGCAGGCATCTTTCATCTGTATAGACCTTTTATTGCCCTCTATTGTTAAACCATGGCTATGACAGTGTGGAATTACAAGGACTGTTGAGTTATGAGAACTGTGACAGCTGATAAGAAATTTTCCTCATTTGTTGTTATCAGTGGGTCAAAATCTAGTACAAGAGAGTATATGCAGACCCACTGACTATCATTATCTGAGGGTGATGCCACCATCTATAAGCTAGGAGCAATGAAGAGGACGCTATGGTAAAATGGTACAGATGGGAAGCACTTTAATTTCTATAGTACATCACTGGCAGTCTTAGTGGAGAGTCACCATCCAGTTTCTAACAGCCATAATTAGAAGAATATATCCAAGTGCCTGGTGTAATAGTGTACAGAATATTAACAGAATACATATAAATACATTTGACTTTACTTTTCCTTGCTGCTGTTGATGAACTACCACTTTTAAATTCAGCACAGGAGCGGAAGCTGAATCAATCATCTTCTTGTGCTTCACTGACCTCCTTCAAAGGAGTTTAGGTGCAGCAGTAATGTGCAACTATAATGCTGACTGACAGCATCACTGAGACTAAAAGAAGTGCTGTACTTGAGTGCAAAGGAATCGGTAATAGGGTTTTAGATACAGAGCATTTGAACCTTAGTCCTACTACTGCTCCAGTCCTGAGAACTGGCCTCAGTCACCCTAAACAGACACCCCTTAGTTCCAAGGCCCTGATTTAAGTATACCATGTGCACTGTTCCATTTCCTGCTCTAATGTAATTTTTTTTAAACTGATGACAATTTTGCAAATACCCTATGAAGACCAGATAACTATTTCAATAGTTTTGCCCTGTTTAAAGGCTGGCAGTAGCTGGCTGGATACCAAGGTCTCATGCAGCAAGAAGGGAGTCCAAGGCCTGCGTACACTGCCTCATTCACAGCACATATAGGCAATGAAACCTATGTCTGGCTAATGACCCATAGAAACAAATGTTCTAAAATGTAGGACTACGTGCAAAATATGTCAACCTACAATATTGAGGGATACCATGAAAGGTTAAATCTGCAGAACATCACCCACTTGTATGTTTTCCCCATAAATATTTGAAACTGCTGGTGGAATGTCACACTCTGCCGATTACATAATGCCAAGCATACGTTTAACAGGAAACTATAATGGTTCAGTCAATTTTAATTCATGACGGAATAAATGTCAGTCAAAGTACCGCAGCGCTGAATACTGAAAAATGGCCTGGATGGGAAGGGGGTTTAACACAGCGGATGTCAACTGGTTAATTGTTCCATGAATAAGGTGGTTTTTTTTACTGGTTTTTTTTTACTGTTTATATAAAATACTATTTCTAAAAATATTCAGTAATTGACACAGGAGAGCACAACAGCCCATGTTTGTTCTCAGATTGTTTCTCATCAAGTGAGTTATTCCTCAGACTCATTCAGCCTAAAGCACCATCTGTTGGCTGTAAATGTATATATAAAATATAATATTCATATTTAACTGCTAAAACACTTTACTTGAATGTTGTATAAACTTAAACCCAATATTTAGTTTATAGTCAAACCAGTTTCTTAGTTCCTTGTCTATAGGATTCCAGCTTTACATCCTCCTGCTGAAGGAATAACATCACCCACATAATGTGGGTCACTATAATTCTAGTAGAAAATTCAGGGTCCAATGTTACAACAAACATGTGAACTACTACTTTTCTTTAAGATGTATCAATATGTATAATTAGATAAAGACTGGATGGATTGCTTAGGTAGGCTCTCATATAACATTGTTTTGGTCAGGCTTAAGGAACATGCATAGGTCAAATCAAGTGGAATGTAGAATGTAGAATCACATGTATCATGTAGAATCAAGTTGTAATTTTTATGGCGAGTCCATCAGGGATTCTCCATAAATTATTTTTTTTATATATAAATTTTCTCTTAAGATTATCTAAAGAATTGTAATATAATCGATTCTTGGCCTTTTGTCTAAGATCAAGTGTAGTATCTGTTCTTGTATGTTGTATGTATATATATACGAGATGACTCCACGAGATTACTTCATTGGGCCGCCTCGTGACTCCACGAGATGTTGAAAGGTGATGCGAGGAATCTGACACTGCACTGTTGCCCTTCTGTTGTCTTGTACCAGTCTTGCCACTCTCCGTTCTGCCCTAACATTGACTAGTCGCTGACGACCACAATTTGCACGTTCAGACCCAGATTTTCGGCTGACAGTCCAGTCTTTAAACACTTTAACAATGAACATTTAACGAATTCTGCTGTTTTGCTGATACTCGCTCCATGGCTCCGAGCGCCAACAATCATCCCACGCTCAAAGGCTGTTAAATCGCGTTGTTTACTCATATCTTCAGAAAAAAATCACTTCTACTGTCGTGGTAAACAACCTGCTTCCCTATTTATAATGGTCTAGCCATCTAGCAACTTCAGCGCGAAATTATAGCTAATTATAGCTAATTTGCCCACAAACGTCAGGTGGTCATAATAAACTGGCCACTCAGTGTATATATAGATAGATATAATATCTGCGACCATTATCTTGATCTAAGTAATATGTATGCAGATGTATGTAAGTGGTACAGTCCTGCTGCAGTTCATCATCTACACTTGTGTGTCAGAAGATTCAGCATTCTATGGGAATATATCTTGTGTCACACTCAATGACCTTTCGACCATTAGATTCAAGGACCTTGCTCACACCTTTGACTCACTGCTCTTGCACAGAACAATACCATAGAGCCCCAGTTTCAGATCACTGTCATTTTTATGCTGGTTGGTAATGTTTACCAGATTACATTACTTTATATTTATTGGTTATTGCTGTCCTTTGTATTTTTAAAATGTGTCTTTATCCCAGCAGAACGAGTGTGTTTTGCACAGTATTCTCTGTATGCCAAATAATTCAGTTTAGGTACTAACAGGAGATCTAATAGACATTTACCTAAAAATCCCCAAATAAAAAGTCTGAAGGACAGAGCAAAATCTTTAGCAATAAAATTCTTGTCGGCTACAAAGTTATTACTTCAAAGTAACCTGCGTCCATCAATCTAAAGAGAGAGTGAGGGACATCCTAGGGAAGAGTGGAGCACATTCACACTAACATGATTTTCCTTGACATGATTTTTTAGATTTATTGCACTGCATCCATCTGTCCATTTCTCAAAAGAAATGTATTGACTTGTATTAAAATGTCTCACTACTCAAAGTGCAACATGTGGGGCTTTTAACGAATACACTGCAATGCAACAGATTGGTGTGAAATGGTCCTATTGAAAACTATTGTCTGTGCATATGACCTGTGCTGGAAAATCTATCTAAATAGATGTAAATGCATCTAGTGTGAACGAGTCATTGCTTGTGTGCTCTAATAGATTCCAATTACAGTTTCATTATTTTAATATGTATAATTATCTCTATCATAATCTACATATTTGATAATCTGGTATATTAAACCTATAATTATTAAACCAGCATTTTCATTATACAGTTTATTAACCTTGTACTACAATCACTTTGCAAGCACAAAAAAACCATGCCAAAAAATTCAATGACAATAGACACCTATATCAACCAATCAGATTTTAGCCTTTTTCAGTGTCTAGTCAGCATATGGGAATATGATTGCTGATTGGTAATTATTGTGTACTGAATATTGCCCTATACCTTATGAAGTAAGCATAAGTTAACAATAATGTTTCATTTTAAAGTCTGTCACATGTATAGCAACCAGAGAGGATGCAAAATTAACTGTTACTTTTTAAATCTGTGCTGCAGTTACCATGTAATCAGCAGTGTTAAAAAAAAAAAACAGCATTTTGTACCTTTTTTCTTCATCTCCAGCACTATTGAGGAAAGCTACATAAACACTACATGGACATGGCATATAATTATTCCATATGGGTTTACAGTGAGAATTTTATTACATTGTAACATTTTAATCTGGACACTGGCAGACTCAGCAAAAGCAGGCTACTTTAACTAGTGAGATCCTATTTGACCAAGTAGTTCATCTCCAGCATTACTGAGGAAAGCCACATAAACACAGAAATTATTAAAGTGACACTAAACTCAGGAGTTAAAACCTAAAAATTGCATTGAATTCCCATAACTATTAACAAAAATGTATCTAATTTGTGTATTACTGGGCTGTAGATCCTCAAATCATCTCTGACTTCATGCTGACACTGTCCTTCCATCTGGAGGGTGGTTACTTTTGTTCCCCTCGGTCCCTGTGTGTGTTGTAAAGTAGTCACCACTCCAAGCTCACTCCTGTGATGGACTACAATCTAAATACAAATTAGTGAACTAAATCGGAGATCACTGGAGCAAGCTAAGGTGCTTGAACACATTTTAAAGATTTAACTCCTAACTCTAGTGCCACTTTAACACTGAGATATAATTTAGTCCAAATTCGTAAAACATGCTGAATTAGAGAAATATAAAATACTGACAGCAGAAAAAGAACCATCAAGTCTACCCTTTTTTAATCATTTTTGTATGAGAATGACATGACCGATGAGAATGAAATGACCGATGTTTATCCCATCCCAAGCATGTTCAAAATCGTTTCCTACTGAATGACTCACTACCTTTGCTGGAACTTTGCTCTAAGCATCCACTACTCTTTCAGGAAAATAACGCTTCCCATTCCTTATTTTATGTCAGACTTACAAGTTAATATTCATATTTAATGTCTCAAGATCAGACTTACTAGTTAATACTTCAATCAAATAGACTTATATTTAGTTTATTTGTGACTTCTACTTGCTGATAAAACGTAAGTCAGAGTGCAGTCTCAGAGATCAAGCCCTGGAAGCCTTTGATTTGTATGCGAGCTGTTCTAAAAGCATGAATGTGTACAAGCGGAGTGAATGTGACAAAGTGACAGGTCAGGCAGCAGTGACAGGCACCGGTGTGCCGGGTCACTGGGAGCCAAAGGGTGACAAATCACCTGCTCTCCCTCCATTCATACTGTTCATGTCACTATAGTTAACAGCATTGCTGTCAGAAGATCACTGCGGAGAACGATTATCTGTGAGAGCTAGACAAATCCAATTGAAATCATTGCTTTCTTGACTGTCATTTTTTCAGCACAAATATTGTTTCCAGCACTGTACATGGCCAGACAAATACATTTTTCGGAAGTTCTGACAGGTACTGAGATGAATGCAGAAGCTATGTCATAGACAGCATCATCTATTATTATGAAGACTTTTTATTCAGTGCGATCATCGCTTGTGTATGTGAGTGTCACAAGGGTGCCTGATAGAATGGACAAAGCAGAACACAATATACTTTCCAGGATTTGTTTCCTGCTCAGATGTCTGATTATCAATTGTGATCTGGCGACTTTTCCCAGATAAAAAAAAAAAAAAAACAAGGACTATTTCGATGCCAGAGATGCGTCGAATTCCAATGATTGTAAATTTAATGTGTAGTACCTCCTGCATGGATCAGTCAGCAGTTTTCTGTCGTTACAGTAATTATTCTATTTTTATAATGACCACCCCTTCTATACGATGATTTACAATAAACACAGGCAACGATAAATAT
>NW_017307463.1:427169-428399 GCF_000935625.1 Nanorana parkeri | reverse complement strand
CAGATGTCAAGAAGAGGTTAAATGCCCTGGAAATGCGATGTGTGCTATAGAACAATCATAGAGATCCCGTCTCTTCTACATTGAATGGGCATTTCCTGCTGCCATGGCAGGGGTCGCTGCAGCTCACACCTGATGCCAGGTGCTCAGGTCCAGCCTGTCTTCCTGAATTAGCCTGCCCCGTCCCTGCTGTCTCCGGGGTGGCTGCTAAATAAATAGCGACAAATTGAATTGATCCTTTCAAATTGACAGATCATTAAGTACTGATGAGATACTTCCTTCTATAGTTGCTTTCCAATAGAAACACATCGCAAAGGCTGGGAGCATTTCACAGGGAAGTCACCAAATTGTTTTATTCTTCTAGTCAGATTACATAAAATAGATAGACAGATGATAGATAGATAGATAGATAGATAGATAGATAGATAGATAGATAGATAGATAGATAGATAGATAGATAGATGTAATCCACATGAATCCCATATTGACCAAAGTAGCAATGGGAATGCAACAGTTGTCATTGCTGGGAGAGCAGAGAGATGCCTTGTGGGTCAGGAATTGTCAGTGTCCTGGAGCTGTCACTACACACAGAGGTGACAAGGTATCAGCTTAGTGACATGCTACTAGATACTAGCCCATTACTTCTGACACAAAGCAATTATATGTAATACTGGAAAACACCACCTAGCCTTACTAAAATAATATACAGCTAAAAAAAAGAACAATTGTTTGCTATCAGGATAACATGGACTGATTTCACTCATATTTCCTAAATGAAAAAATCAGCTATGAAAACAGCGATGCGCTTTTAAATGTGACGTCTTTCAATATGGAAATCTACCGCAAGCATTACTCTAAACTGAAATATACCAGACTTTAGTTCACATTTATATATTTATATTAAGTTTATTATGTGATCCCCTAAATGATATAGACTAGGATATGGTGTTTTATTTAAATCATTAATTCAATGTGTTATTGAATTCATGCATTCAGTCATTTGAAAAATTGTTTTTGCCTTTAGTGAACAGTTTGATTTCAGATGCTAGGGAATGGATCCTCGGTGAACAGTTTGATTTCAGATGCTAGGGAATGGATCCTAGGTGAACAGTTCAATTTCAGATCCCAGGGAATGGATCCTAGGTGAACAGTTTGATTTCAGATGCTAGGGAATGGATCCTAGGTGAACAGTTTGATTTCAGATGCTAGGGAATGGATCCTAGGTGAACAGTT
>NW_017307463.1:392453-422453 GCF_000935625.1 Nanorana parkeri | reverse complement strand
GTCTAAACGCTCCCACTGAAGGACAAAACAAAAAATAAAAAAGGAGCTCCTTTCAGCATTTCCCCCCTTTTTTCCTGCCAGAAAGAAGAGAAAGGCATAGGGGGGGCACACAGGGAAATTGTCAGTGAATTAATAATATCAGTCTTTTAAGAAAAGTGGCTAACCTTTGAGCTATGCTGGGCTACAGGAGAAAGGCCAAAGGAGAGATTAGCAAAGTTTCAAAAGAGCCAGACACTCCTGGGAAATGTATGGGATTGTGAAAATGACACAACGACAAATACATCCTTCTGTGTTTGGAAATTATATCTACATCACAGGAGTTTCCTGTTAAATGTTGAGGGGTGTTAAAAATAAATAAACTTTTCACATTGGCGTCCCCTTGTGATAAGCAGCTTATAGTGATCGATCAGTAATCATACTTAAAGTTATGATTCAGAACTACGATGATGGAAGATGCTTTCTGGTTGCTGTGGGACACCTAACTCTGTACATCATCCGTGGTCCTCACACATCCTTCTTACAGAAGTCTGATTGCCAAATAATCATTCATTTCTTTTAAAAACAATATACAAGGACAGCATCTAAAAGTCACTTGCTGAACATAACTGGCTACTTAATCAACATAGAACTTTGTGATAGGTTCAGCAGTCCATCGTGATCAATCAGCAATCATGTTCTGATTGATCTAAGTTGGCTGAAAATGCGATCTGGGTGCTGTGGGGATACTAAATTTTGTACATCACCATAGCCCATCGTAATCAATCAGCAATCATGTTCCTATTGATATAAGCTGATATAAGATAGTTACTACGGGAAACTAGACTGTGTACATCATTTGTACTCCCCACACCTCTTTGTTACATAAGTCTGATTAGCAGATAAGCATTTCATTCTAAACAGAAAGAAAACTTTACACAATGACACCACTTAAAAGTTGCCAGCCTGACATAACAGGTTTCTTGTTTAACAAAGAGTTTCCTGGTAAGTTCAGCTGCCTACAGTGATCAATCAGCAATCTAAAGTTCGGATAGATCTAAGCTGGTGGAAGATGCTATTTAGTTGTTATGGGATACTAAACTTTGTACATCGTGCGTTGTCCTCATACATCCTTATAGGTCTGAATGATAAAAAAGCATTCAGTTCTAAAATAAATATGTACATAAACTTTACACATTGACACCAGCTGGACATAGCAGGTCTGTGATAAGTTTAGCAGCCTATATTGATCAATCAGAAATCATACTTAATGTATGGATTGATCTAAACTGGTGGAGGATGCTATCTGGTTGCTATGGGATACTAAACTTTGTACATCGTGCGTGGTCCTCACACACATTCCTATTACATAGGTCTGAATGATAAAAAGCATTCAACTCTAAAATAAATAAGTTTAACAACTTCACTCATTGACACCAGCTGGACATAACAGGTCTGTGATAAGCTAAGCAGCCTATATTGACTAATCAGCAATATTAGGATTGATCTAACTAGTGGAAGATGTTATCTGGTTGCTATGGGATAATAAACATCGATGCGAGGTCCTCACTCATCCTTGTTAGATAAGTATCCTTGCCAAATATATTTTATTTTCACCTTAGTATCCTTCACCAATTTTCTGCTTTATCCCCACAAGTTGCAAAGTTTCTGATCGCTCACATCCATTGCAGAATTACTATAAGAGGACCGTGCAGCCTGGACACCCCAATTGATGTAAAAGCATCAATCAAGGATTGTATATAGGAATGTCACTGGATGCTTTCACATCCATCCAGTGCCCTATGATGACAGGTTTCCCCCCAAATGGTTGAATGTCTCGCTTTAAGTATCATTGTGCAAGGAGTATTAAACTGGTGGATTACTATAGGTCCACATTCAATGCAGGGATGGGAGGAAAAATTTAAAAGCACTGTATTGTCCAGACAGCAGCAGGAAGTTTCTTGTTGAGAAATGAGGGGCTGGTACAAAAGGGAAAGGAAAGTCTTGAAAGGATTTAATTAACCGTGTCAGGCATAATTACCCCTGGACAGCCAAATTAGTTTTGCATAATCGCTCCCAAGCAGATGACTATTGCAAGGACGATAGATTTAAGCGGATCGTTTTAATTATGGCAACACAAGATCTGTGCATGCCATGATACCACAATCTACAATTACTTTCAAATCCATCTTTTTCACACCGCCAACCTGGCATTTTGCAGTATCATTTTTTTGTTACTGTCCCTTTCACATTTTGATAATATTTTTAATAAAACACTTTATATGTGTAAAACTCTACAGCTCAAAATAAGATGTCCCTAACATTACCCTCCACTTAATGCTTTGCAATCAAACAGTCTAAAGTATACTAAGGGATAACTAGACCAGAATATCCAATTGTTATCATCAAGTATTTTAATATAATAAATTCCTGATTGCTACAAACTATTTGCCCCAACAATTCACATGATCATTGTACAAGTGCTCTATCAGCTGCCTTTTTGCATGTCGATCGTGTATTGAAGGACACGATCCATCTGCATTGTGCTGTATCCCCGCAGATCGAGGCCCCTTTGAAGAAATGACAAGGATTTTATTGGGAAGCTCTTCTAACAAGATAAAGTACCCAAGCAACTTTCCCCTCTTAATGTTACTGGACACCTTCACAATGGTCTCAGCGTTCTCAATGGGCTCTGTTCTGCTCAATCATGAATGCCTCTTTTTTTTTTTTTCAGGAAAAGATAATACAACGACTTGTTTTTTTATCTTCTTTCCTATTCACGATTAAAAATGTGATAAATCAGGTTTTTGGCCCTGGATAACAATGGCTTGATTTAGATTTCCTGTTAAATCCATTCAACAAGGAAACAAAGGCAGCCTTTGGGGGATAAGTTACACTTCACCTGGACCAAGCACGTAAGGGCAATTCAGATAAAAATCTTGTTAGTATACTCAACAAGAAATAGAAGATTTTTTTTCTTTCTTTTTAGCTATAATGGGCTTTATTTCAGGTCTTTGTTCAGGGCTGAACAGAGGACTAAGGATCTTTTAGTCATCTAATATTTTTTTAAACCAGTGCCTGATACAGACAAAACAACACATCAAAATTGAATTGTTAAAACCATGTTTTTTTTTCTTTTATCTTTACGTTTGTAGTACAGAAAGCCAAAATAAAAACTAAAAATTACATGTTAGCCAGCTTCATTCACAAATATTAGTCAAAATGTACACATTACAAAAAAAATGACCCAAAAACTCAACAGTGATTGGATTGGACGCAGTTTGATGCGTTAAATGTAGACCATTTAAAGGAAGAAAAAAAAGAAGTTCTGATGATAGTTGGGATCATTTTAGGAGGGAATGGAGCAAATTATTCCTTGCAAACAGTTAATATTTTCCGAAACAATAAATATACATTTAACAGCTACAATAGTTGAAAGGAATTATTTTTGATCATCGTCACAATTGTTTCTTTCTGTGGATGGACTGGGGGTAATAAGTGAGCAGCACATTTTCACTGCCATCTTCAATGTACACAGTTACAATCACACAGACCCTGGACCCTGGACACTGCTTTGCCTTCCAGTGTGACAGGTTGTGATGTGCGTGGAGGTGTTCAGCCCAAAGTAACTATATTTCCTGAATGCTATGGAAAGATCAGCTCATGATTACTAGTAGGGTGCAGATAGTTCACCTGGGCATCCTCCACCACCATGGAGACGAGTATTGGAAGGATTTCAGGACCACAAAGTACACTTGTGTCTAAGTGTCCAGCTTTAGTGCATGCGGAATACAGAAGGTTCGGTACATCCATGTCCTATAATGTATCCACCTTACAAGTGCAGAAAGAAACACATTTCTGAAATGTTCCTTGTTTGACCTTCTTCTGGCCACCGGTTCAGTAGAAGAGGGACTTGCACAGCGTCTGGGGGTGCCTACAAGTTCCTCCACACTGAGGGACCTTGATATGCTCAGTGTTCTCAACACAACATAACCTGTGCAACGGACAGCAGTGGCATCACAACTAAATATTACATATTTCCATACTTTAAATGTATTTCACAGCATGATATGACAAAATGTGACAAGGGGCATCCTGCCCTAGGGCTGGGACCCTGTGTCCAGTATGAAGTTACAGCCGGGTGCTGCGTTGACAAAGCCCTTGTGAGGGCCGCCATGGTGTCATAAAGCGGCAGCATAGGCTGTGGCAGAGTAAGGGTCCAACTGGGGTTTGCCCATGCCTGGGAATAGGATGTAGGCTAGGGGTGGTTGCAGTCCATGACTGGGCCAGGCTGTGCAGTTACATGGGATCATATAGCCTGGATTCCCAGGGGATGGATGGGAGTGAGTGTGCCCCCCGCTGGCAGCTGCCGCCGCTGCTGCAGCCGCTGCCATCCCGGAGAAAGCACCTCCACTGGACTGGTGGTATCCCAGAGAGGAGGCGTAGGGATGTGTAGAAGAGCTGGATGTGATCTCTGCCATCTTGGAGCTTAGATCAAACAGGGAATAGTGACTGGAGGCGCTACCGGCTGCCGCAGCTGCCGCCGCCGCTGCCGCCGCAGAGGGGGGGAAGAAGACCCTGGCTGCTGCTGCGGCCGCTGCGGCTGCTGCTTTCTCCGGATTGGCTAGTAGGGAGTCAGTGAGCATCCCAGCCCCATGCAGAGTAGCGGCCTTTAGCCCCTCATGTTCTCCGGCCAGGCTGTAGTGCATGGGGAAAGCGAACTTGTCCTTCTTCAGCAGGGTCTTGGGCTTCCTGCGGGGCCGGTATTTGTAGTCCGGGTGCTCCTTCATGTGCATAGCCCGTAGTCTCTTGGCTTCGTCTATGAACGGTCTCTTTTCCGACTCTGTCAGCAACTTCCACTCGGCCCCCAGGCGCTTGCTGATCTCCGAGTTGTGCATCTTGGGGTTCTCCTGGGCCATCTTCCTCCTCTGGGCTCTGGACCACACCATGAAGGCGTTCATTGGTCTCTTTACGTGGTCCACCGGCTTAGACATCTCCAGCTGTCTGCACTCCAGGAAGTCCGAGAAGGGCGCTCTCCAAACTGGGCTCAGTGGAGGCTCAGCGTGGCATTCCTTGGGATGTTCCAGGGG
Organism: Nanorana parkeri; assembly: GCF_000935625.1. Classification (NCBI taxonomy): domain Eukaryota; kingdom Metazoa; phylum Chordata; class Amphibia; order Anura; family Dicroglossidae; genus Nanorana; species Nanorana parkeri. The sequence continues at coordinate 417,387 of NW_017307463.1, read as the reverse complement.
GAGCTAAAACAAGGACAGGTAAACCTGTCCAGGAGGAGATGAATGAGAACAGGTAGACTTGCCCAGGGGGAGATGAACGAGAACAGGTAGACTTGTCCAGAGGGAGATGATTGAGAACAGGTAGACTTGTCCAGGGGGAGATCAATGAGAACCGGCAGACTTGTCCAGGGGGAGCACAGTATAAACAGGTAGACTTGTCCAAGAGGAGCTCAGTGAAAATATGTAGACTTGTCCAGAGGGAGCTCAGGTAGACTTGTCCAGGGGGAGATCAATGAGAACCGGCAGACTTGTCCAGGGGGAGCACAGTATAAACAGGTAGACTTGTCCAAGAGGAGCTCAGTGAAAATATGTAGACTTGTCCAGAGGGAGCTCAGGTAGACTTGTCCAGGGGGAGCCCAGGGAGATCAGGTAGACTTGTCCAGGGAGAGCTCAGGTAGACCAGGTAGACTTGTCCAGGGGGAGCTCAGGGGGATCAGGTAGACTTGTCCAGGGGGAGCTCAGGGGAATCAGGTAGACTTGTCCAGGGGGAGCTCAGGGGGATCAGGTAGACTTGTCCAGGGGGAGCTCAGGGGGATCAGGTAGACTTGTCCAGGGGGAGCTCAGGGGGATCAGGTAGACTTGTCCAGGGGGAGCTCAGGGGGATCAGGTAGACTTGTCCAGGGGGAGCTCAGGGGGATCAGGTAGACTTGTCCAGGGGGAGCTCAGGGGGATCAGGTAGACTTGTCCAGGGGGAGCTCAGGGGGATCAGGTAGACTTGTCCAGGGGGAGCTCAGGGGGATCAGGTAGACTTGTCCAGGGGGAGCTCAGGGGGATCAGGTAGACTTGTCCAGGGGGAGCTCAGGGGGATCAGGTAGACTTGTCCAGGGGGAGCTCAGGGGGATCAGGTAGACTTGTCCAGGGGGAGCTCAGGGGGATCAGGTAGACTTGTCCAGGGGGAGCTCAGGGGGATCAGGTAGACTTGTCCAGGGGGAGCTCAGGGGGATCAGGTAGACTTGTCCAGGGGGAGCTCAGGGGGATCAGGTAGACTTGTCCAGGGGGAGCTCAGGGGGATCAGGTAGACTTGTCCAGGGGGAGCTCAGGGGGATCAGGTAGACTTGTCCAGGGGGAGCTCAGGGGGATCAGGTAGACTTGTCCAGGGGGAGCTCAGGGGGATCAGGTAGACTTGTCCAGGGGGAGCTCAGGGGGATCAGGTAGACTTGTCCAGGGGGAGCTCAGGGGGATCAGGTAGACTTGTCCAGGGGGAGCTCAGGGGGATCAGGTAGACTTGTCCAGGGGGAGCTCAGGGGGATCAGGTAGACTTGTCCAGGGGGAGCTCAGGGGGATCAGGTAGACTTGTCCAGGGGGAGCTCAGGGGGATCAGGTAGACTTGTCTTGCATGGGAACAGGTAGACTTGTCCAGGAGGAGCTCAGTGAGAACAAGCAGGCTGGATTCAATGGTTAGCTGGGTTCGGTGGAGCTCAGCAGGATGGTCCAGGGAGAGTTCAGTGGGGTGTTCCAAGGGTCGATCAGTGGAATGCTCCAGAGGGATCTCAGTGTAACAGGTAGTCTGTCTGCAATGACCTGCTGGGTAGGGCTGCTCCAGGAGAAGCTCGGTGGGAACCGGCAGGGTGGCTGCAATCACTTGCTGTGCACTGGGAAAGTTAGCAGTGTCCCACATGAGCAGCACTGACAGTCTGCTGAAGAGGTCTCACTGACTGAATGACACTGGCTGCTGGGTTGTGCTCTGCTCCCTCCTGCACACTCAGCAGCAGTCAATCACACACAGGCGGGACAACAAGTGAAATCAATCCCCGGAGCCCAGTCGCTTAGATGCCGTGTATAGACATTCCGATGTCACTGTCCAGCACTGGTCCGGGACCTCCAGCACCCTGTCCTGGCTGAGGAAGACTCCGCACACAGGACATGCTCGACCTCCACGCCGAAGTGATAGTGTGGGAATGGGATCAGATCTCACCGCCAGGTGCACGGCTTAGCAGTTGGCCAAGTTTCTGGCTTCTGTCCTCTCTCTGTGACTGAAGGAAAGCGAGGAAGGGATCATTTTTTTTTTTGGTAACTGAATCTGGGCGGGGGGAGCAAGGTGGGTGTGTGACTGGAGATGTAGGTAGGAGGGGCTGCCAGGACGACTTCTTCACTGCTTGCAGTGTGTTCTAGGCTAAGTCTTGATGGGTGACCCCCGCACCTGGTGACTTCTCATCCGCAGCGCCTGGTGCGGTCAGCGCTGGGCTGCGGAGAGGTCACGTGATGGCCAGGCTCTCATCACTTGATCGTGCGGAAACTTTCATAGAAGGATACAAGTGATCTATAGAGGGTCAGATCAGAGCAAAGTGCAGCAATACCTATTATAGTAAAGAAAGAATACAGATATGTATTTTATTCTTTTACGAAGCACACAATTACGATGTTCAGAAAATCTCCCATTATGTAAGAGTGAAGCATTTGCAGAACTGCTTACAAATCCAGCTCTGATCTGACAGTAAATATTCACATGCAAAGATCCTTTTATAAACTTGTCTGGGCAACACTTTGTCTGTGACGCCCCAAAGGGAGCTCATCATTCAGAATAGGCATAGATGTGATGTGAACGTGCTATTGGTAAGATGATGATCGCTTTATAAACCTGTGTATTGCCACTTGTCTCTTTGTATGAGGTATAAACACCAGATCGCCTGCATGCTGGGTGTAGCTGAATGGAATGTCACTGTGAAAATGTTTCTTTGTAACTAGATGGTACACAACTGAAACAACTTTATTTCTACGTGAGAATGTTTTTTTGTCTTTAGTGCATGTTTACATTTCCCTGTGATGCTTATCTTGCCGGCTATTAGTACCTACACATTGTTCTCATGCTGTATGTTCAAGCCATGAAAGCGCAAACCATGTCACAAGTGTTTAAGTAACAAATTGACTTGACAGTCAGGACAGACTAGCTCGCCCTGTTTGTTGCTTGTCACTTTGAAGGTGGCGTGCTAGTGTGGTATGTGCACTAACCCCTTCACTGCCAAAATGCTGCCTTTCAGGGACACACAAGGCATGGGAGATATTCCATGCCGACAGCAGTCATCTGATAAAAAGCAGATTATTTCAATAGGGACTGAATATTTGTTTTCCTTGTATACCACCCTTCTACAAAAAGCATGATGACATATGAAGAAGTCACTAATATTACTGTAAAATCCACACTCTTCTTCTGTTCTATAGATCTGTGAATGCTTCATACTAGGGGTATAATCTTGTTCTGCTCTATAGATCTGTGAATACTTCATATTAGGGGTACAATCTTGTTCTGTTCTATAGATCTGTGAATACTTCATGTTAGGGGTACAATCTTGTTCTGCTCTATAGATCTGTGAATACTTCATATTAGGGGTACAATCTTGTTCTGTTCTATAGATCTGTGAATACTTCAAATTAGGGGTACAATCCCGTTCTGTTCTATAGATCTGTGAATGCTTCATATTAGGGGTACAATCTTGTTCTGTTCTATAGATCTGTGAATGCTTCATACTAGGGGTACAATCTTGTTCTGTTCTATAGATCTGTGAATGCTTCATACTAGGGGTACAATCTTGTTCTGTTCTATAGATCTGTGAATGCTTCACCCTCCAGAAGGAAGGACAGTGTCAGCGCCAATTTAGAGATGATTTGATGATCTACAGCTGAGTGATACACAAATAAGATACATTTTTGTTAATAGTTGAGGTACTTGAATGTATTTTTAAGATGTAACTCTTGAGTTTAGTGTCACTTCAATGCTAATAATCTGCAAGAAAGCAGTTTTAGTTGTCGCCAGCCATTTGGGTACAGCCCAGCTTATGACCCCCTCAGATATTACTAATCACTAACATTGTCACACTAATCCTTTTCCCCATCCTAATATTAACACATATCTGAAATACATTGTTAACACTTATTTTATCACCTACAAGCGAGAATTAGGTGTTAACCCTGAAAAATAATCGAAACACCTAACTTATCCAAAGTGTAATTCCACTTTTGCAGCCAAATGGATAGCACCTACTTTCCAGTATATTTGTTACATGCTCTCATTCGCATACTATAACAATAAAAAGATATTTAAAAATGCTGCTTACCTTTAAGAATTCTTTTTCTGAAAACTCCAGTACCAAAAAAAATCCTTCTTAGTTTCCACTTGCTAGGCAATGTCTGTGAGGGGGCTGGGGAGCTGTGTTTGCCATAAATAACCCCGTGTGTAGTGTGCTGGGAGATCTCATTATTATTTGTTAACTAGATGTGCAGGACTGTCGGTTCTAACAAAGGGTTAAATATCCCAAGACATTATATTTTAATATACTGCCTCTCAGTCTTGTCCCTCCAGTCTGTCTCTTAGCTGCACTTTGCCATATATATGTATATATATATAAGCAGTCTAAGCTGTACATAGAGTCCTATAATCTGCTCCAAAGAAACCACTTAGGCCCCATTCACACCAGGGCATTTAGTTGCACATTTTTTCCCCATGTATTCCTATTGGGGCTGTTCACACAAACATCACGCGTCAAAATACACCTGGTGTTTGAAATAGTCCCTGAGTTTATTTTGTGGCACTTATTAGCTAATTTTGCTCCATAGACTTCAATGTAAACACGCAATTAGCGTTTTTTTTGGCTGAAACCGCTTTTCATTGGACGACTGTAAAACGAGCTGAATGCACGGCTTAAAACAATACTGCTTATGAACAGAAAACGCCTGTAAAACGCGCTGAAACGCACATAAAACACTTGCAAAAGCATGCTAAAAACCACGAGTAACGTGTGCTGAAACTCTGTCGCTCTGGTGTGAATGGGGTCTAAAAAGATAATAAAATATTTAAAAAAATATTTTTAGGTTTGCTGTGTGAATGGGAACACATAAGAAACATACAGTGGTGTTTTTTCTAATTTGACTGCAAAGGTGGAAATACATTTTGAAGTAGTTGTATATGCTAACTGAATGACAATGCTATCATTGGCATTTTTTTATCAAATAATTGTTTTCACTTTCTCTTTAAATCCTTTGTTACATCTCAGTGCCGTTGATCTCCCACAGCCTCTTTGTAGCCACTACTTGTCTACATGTCCACAACACTCCAGGGGTGGCTGCATGGCATTTTTCAGGGTGGATCGCCTAATGGTGACAACAGTGGACCATGCCCGTGCAATGGGTGCTGGAATGGCCATCGCCACATGTAGACTTTACCAGGTGCCCATGTGAGAGAGAGAGAGAGAGAGAGAGAGAGAGAGAGAGAGAATCTATAATACAACGTAGAATAAAAAGCTCATTTACAATACATCCAAATGAATTGTCAAGAAGACTGACCACTTTTACTATTTATTTTTTTTGTATTAAAGGGTCCCCAAGCAAAGAACTCATGTGTATGCTGCAATTCATAATACGATCAATTAACCTGTTACTGTAGAGTCTGTCAGTGTCTGAATTCATTTATAATGCAATGCTAAACTCAGTGTGGTTGTCACCATTAGGGTTGACGTGTAACAAAGAACTCTAACGTGAGAGAGGCATGTGTCACTTGGGTAGCTGCAAGCAGGAGTCAGACTTGAGGACATGGGTGCAAAAGTGCACAGCAAAGGCTTGAGGCTGCAGATGTAGATATGGCACAGTGGAGGCTCAGACTGTGGCTGCTGTGGAGGTTGCAGGAGCAGCTGAGGTGCAACAGAGGCCACGGGTGCAGTAAAGGTGCTTTGAAGAATGCCGGGAAAATGCTGGGTAGAGATTCTCGCTCAGCTTCCAGCAACCAGTGACATCACTGGTTGCAAGGAGCTGAGCGGATACTCTCCAGAGTCTCTGCAGTGTGCCTGCCACCCTCTTTATGGCCATTGAGGGTGAGAGAGAGAGAGAGAGAGAGAGAGAGAGAGAGAGAGAGAGAGAGAGAGAGAGAATCTATAATACAACGTAGAATAAAAAGCTCATTTACAATACATCCAAATGAATTGTCAAGAAGACTGACCACTTTTACTATTTATTTTTTTTGTATTAAAGGGTCCCCAAGCAAAGAACTCATGTGTATGCTGCAATTCATAATACGATCAATTAACCTGTTACTGTAGAGTCTGTCAGTGTCTGAATTCATTTATAATGCAATGCTAAACTCAGTGTGGTTGTCACCATTAGGGTTGACGTGTAACAAAGAACTCTAACGTGAGAGAGGCATGTGTCACTTGGGTAGCTGCAAGCAGGAGTCAGACTTGAGGACATGGGTGCAAAAGTGCACAGCAAAGGCTTGAGGCTGCAGATGTAGATATGGCACAGTGGAGGCTCAGACTGTGGCTGCTGTGGAGGTTGCAGGAGCAGCTGAGGTGCAACAGAGGCCACGGGTGCAGTAAAGGTGCTTTGAAGAATGCCGGGAAAATGCTGGGTAGAGATTCTCGCTCAGCTTCCAGCAACCAGTGACATCACTGGTTGCAAGGAGCTGAGCGGATACTCTCCAGAGTCTCTGCAGTGTGCCTGCCACCCTCTTTATGGCCAGAGTGTCCCAGGCTGTTAACAGCAGGTTGGAGAGATGTGTGTAGCCCTTACTCTTAGCAACCTGGCACACTCTTGCCAGAAAGGGGGCGGCAGGAACACTGGAAACATTGTGCAGCAGATGCCTGCCACCCCCCACATAACCCGAAGAGATGCCGCCTGAGGCAACAGCTGCTCAGACTGCCTCATTATAGGAACAGCCCTGTACTAAGTGATTGCACAGGATTAATTGCTGTTACTTACTACTGTGCAAAATGCACCATAAAGACTCTGTGATCATAGGAGATTTTAGTAGCATGTCTGCATGCATGTGAGTAGCTAGCTCCGCCCAACTGTTTTCTATTGGCCGGCGGTTCTGTCACCGTCAAAAAATAAATACATTTGGCCATATGAATGCATTGCTAGATTCCTATGGGCTAGTTCAATTTGCAATAGCCAATAGCAAACTAGCTATTGTACCCGCCCTCTGCTGCTGTCAATCACTAGTGGGGACCTGATGGAGAACTGCAACAGAGGGCGGGTACAATAGCTAGTTTGCTATTGGCTATTGCAAATTGAAATAGCCAATAGGAATCTAGCAATGCATTTCTATGGTGAATAAAAAAATTAAATAAAGCAGTGTTTCTCTCCTGGGCGGCCGGGAGACTCCCGGAGCGCCCAGGAGAGTTGGGCTGTCTGGAGATCAGTGTCCCTGGTCAGCTGGTAACCAGGGACGCGGATCTCTCTGCAAGTGGCCGGAGCCAGCCGTAAGATCACGGTTGGCTCCGGCCAGCTGTCAGAAGCAGGCTGTCGGCCAGCCAATGGCCGGCCGCTCGGACAGCTTTGGCTTTCAGCGCGGCTCAGTCGAGCCGAAGCATATAACTTCGGCTCGACTGAGCCGCCCGGCAGACTTCGGGGAGCTGTATTGGCTTCTACTGAACCGAAGGGGTCCTGGGGCCGAAGCTAGATGAAGGATCGGCCGAAGCTATGGCTAGATCCGTCCGCTGCTTCGTGAATAGACCTCTAAGTGACATGCCACCGCTGGAGCGGAAGAGGAGATAGGCTATAGGGATCGGACTAACAGCCAGCCGGGATCACGGTTAAGGTGAGTATAACTTTGTTATTTTACCTCCCTAAACAAAACAAGCACTTAACCCTTGTAGTGTAGGAGTAGCCCCACTGCAAGGGTTAATACCTGATTTGACTGGAGTTTTGCTCTAGGAAAATATTCTGTTTTTGAGAAATACACATTTAGATTGACATTGAATGACTTTTAATGATTATGTAACTTACTCAGGAACTTAGTATAAAGTTTATTTTAATGGTTCAAAAGTTTCTTTCAATGGAGTCCTTCTGGCTGTTGTGCAGAGGACATAGTAGTTCTGTTTCCTCTCCTATACTGTCCAGTCATGGGCTGCGGCAGGTTCATCATGACCTGGACTCAGAAGAAGAAGATTTAAAGATGCTGGCCATTAGACTGGGCACATCTAGTGGCAGAAAAAAGCATTGCAGGGGAAATTTCTGAATTGGAAATGTACATTGCAGCAAAAGCTCATTTTGGTATTGTATCTTCTAATGGGCTATTCATTGTTATCTTTTTATTTTTGGCTGGAGTTCTGCTTCAATCAAAGGGAACCTATCTATAATTTCACTGCAGAACAGTTAACACTTTGACATTTAAATGGTAGCTTTTGATTTTTTCATAGTTTGCAACAAAAGACACAAAAACATAGCCAAACACTGAGCTGCTGCAGCTTCTTCTGTGTCCAGTCAATATGATGGGGTAGGAAAGGTCTTCACAGCAAAACACCAGCAGGCAATTTTCCAAAACGTCTACCATCAGAAGGGTAAGTGTCAATACTACAGAGTTTAGTGATGAGTAAACTTCATAAAGCTCACTCTTCATGTTGATGACCTTGTGGGCCTGTAAATGGCTTTAAAAATGAGTACAGATACAATTAGAGGTGGAAAGATGTTTTTTTTTCTGCCACCTTTATTAACTTTGTTGCTGTTCTTTTTTGTCCAGTTTTATTTCTTTAGGGAATGGTGACACTAGGCATGCTCAGGGGCGATGAAGTACTAGAATTGTTTTTCTATCCTCCATCTTTGGCCACTATAATACACTGAGACTGCGTAAGAAAAAAATAACATATGGTACTTTTTGCTTTTATTTTTGTTTTTCAGCTGTATCTTTGTCCAGCTAACCAACAAAATAAATGGCATGCATCATAAACAGGCCTTATGTGTCTTATGGCCAATGTGAAGTAAAAAAGCACACATTCCTACCCATATTGATCTCTAACCACTTTCCTTGTCGTATGCTTCATTTCTTTAACATTAATAGGAATATATCAGATGGAATGACACTCCAGTATGGTGTGTTGCCTAGCTGCAAATTCTGGTGAGGAGTTGCAGTCAGGGAGAATGAGAGAATGAAGAATCAAGGGGTCATTTGGTTTACCTACTATGGAGCTGCATGGTTCTTTCTGAAAATCTGTACTGAGCACCCTTATCTTAAAGTGTATTTCCACTTTTGCAGCAAATTAGAATAACACTTACTCTATATTTGTTACGTTCCCATTCACATTGCATAATAAAAATTGCTGCTTACCTTTCTACGTGCTTTTCTCTAAAAACTCAAAATCTGCAAAAATCATATTTAGTTCTCCCTTTCTCTGTAATGTATATGAGGTGGCTGGGGTGTTGTGCTTGCCATAATCATCCTGTTTGTATTGTGCTGCCCTGTTATATTATCAGTTGCTAAATAGATGTGATAGGCTGTCTTAGCAAAGGCTTAAAGCAGTGGCGTAACTAGTGACCTCAGGGCCCCATGCAAGAATCCCATGAAGGCCCCCCCCCCCAAGAAGACACAAATTAGATTTTTTTTTTTAAACAAAATTAGACAAGGAAAGAAAAAAAAACCCCACTGTCCTCTTTCATCTCCCCCTTCATGTCCCCAGCGACCCCATGTCACCTTCGTTGATACTTCCAGCTCCCTGTCTCGGTCTCCCCCTTCGTGTACGCAGCACTCGGCACTCGGCGGCAGTTCTGTGTGATGAGGGGGCGGGGATTACACCGCTCCCTCTCATTGGCTGCTGCCCGGCTGGATGATGCTTCACGCTGCGCCCGGAACAAGATGAGGGGAGCAGCGTGAAGCATGTAGGGCCCAGGACGGGAGGAAGAGGTCCCGGGACTGGTAATCAGCGGTCACCAGTGGCCCCTTCCTCCTGTCCTGAGCCCCCTCCAAGTGGTCGAACTCCAGGGCCCGGTCGTGGCCGCGACCTCTGCGACCCTGGTAGTTCCACCACTGGCTTAAAGATCTCAAAGCTTGGGTGGTACCTTATATGTTGAAGCACGTTTAAAACAACTGTCCCTCAGTTTGACCTAAATTCTCAGCCCTGTCGCTATCAAATGTAGTCTCCGTTTGACAGTGACAGGGCTGAGAGCTCATAACGCTACTTGGCTGCCAGGGAGGTGATGTGCCGACAGGGCAAACTAGGCGGCCGCGAGGCCCTCGGGAGTGCGAGGCCTAAGGCGACCGCCTAATTTGCCTAATTAGAGAGCCGCCTCTGCCTAAAACTCAGAGTTGGTACCCACAGGTCTCCCTGAAAACCCTCTTTTAGTTCTATTACTGTGATATGAGAAATCTTCTATATTATTGTAGCGCTCACCCCTCGAAGGAGCCACTGGAATAAACGGGTCATCACTAGTTGTCTAGGGGATTTGGTCTTCAGCTGCCCCATTAGCACTTAAACGCCCTCTTCTAGTGGCCACAGAGCTGATGTCCACTCCAGTAATGCAATGCTGAATAACTTTTATTAACATATTCATACTGGGGGAGAGGGTTTAGGGATCTGAGACATCCAGGGTGTAACGGACATAGACTCAAGGGCTCACCAGACCTTTGTTAGCATCTTAGTGTAGATCCACTTGTGCTACAGTGAATAGTAATTGGAGTAACCGATGAACACGGGATGAGCACAAATCCTCAGCGGGAGAGATACCATCCAGGGACCTGAAGTCCTTTAAGTTCCACGTACCTTCAAGAGCCATCCATTTTCCTGATTCTCCTCCTCTGGCAACAGCACAGGCCTCCTCCATAATTGAGGCCCAGGGAAACACTTCCCACACTTCAGCCTCTGTCCACCCTCAGGCCTTAGGCATACCCAGTCCTTTGCTAATCCATGGCTGGCCCCGTACTAGTCTGAGCTCATGGCAATTCCCTCCAGTATATGTAGCCTATCCCAGCATGCAACACTGATAGAAACCCAGTGATTGGCTGCTGTACTGTAAATACACCCACAATGGCTCTCATTGGCTGTCCTACAATACAGAAGAGCCACACTCCACCCAGGTGGGTTCAGTCAATGCCAGACACCTGGAGTTAACCAGATAAATTCCAACTATAATCCAACCAAGCTGACTACAGCCCTGGCAATAACTAAATGTCTAGTAGGCACCTTACAAAAGGGGATGGGGGCTACACTATAAACAACTGCTAGAAACTACTGACATGTTAGGAAAGACTGATGGAGATGGGTACCATGTCACAAAAGAGTGGTAGTGAGTGTTGGCTCAATACAATAGACTTCTGAGAACTGTTGTGTTACAAAAGATTGCTAAGGGATTTCTACATGCTACAAGAGACTTCCCAGGGGGACTGAGAAGTGGGCTTGGTGCACATTACAACAGGCTTATGAGGATTGATGACATGCTGTAATAGATCGCTAAAGGCTGGTAGTATGCTAAAAGGATCTGTTGAGAACTGCTGGCATGTTGTAAGAGACGTAAGAGGACTGCTGACATGTAAAAGGGATTACTGCCCCATTCATCCTACTTAAACTATATGCAAAAGTGCATGGAAGCTGTGCTTCAGGAGTCAGCATTGATTAGGAGTAGAGTGTAGTATGCCAGTGAGTCCCCTCGAGGGTCATTCGACCTGTTGTGGCACTTTCCGCTGGGTATGCAAATGAACATATGGTTCCACTCAGTCTCACCTACAAAACACAACTTATCAGGATGCTCTTCATATACATTAAAGCATAGTTCAATTTTTGCAGTCAAATTTGAGAAAACCCCTCTATATGTTTATGTGCTCCTATTTACATAGCATATCTAAAAATAGTTGTAGCGTCCCCCTGACTTCAGGGGGCAGGGGGAGCTGGCATTTCACCTCAGGGATGAGTCCATAGCTGGTATATGCAATGTGAAAGGAACATTGGGCACCAGTCACGTTAAGGATTTTCTAATGCTTTATTCCATGAATGACAAAAAGTAGTGGAAGAGGGTTGGGGCTGCAGACATCTTGGACAAGACAAAGCTCCAGACTCACCGACCTACTTTCCAGCTTCACAATGTAAAGAGCCTTTAAACTGAAAATGCGCTGACACTGTGTAAGAGAACCATAGCTGGTTGACAGACATGTTTAAGATCTCCCCTGGGTGAGACACCAGACTTCTCTCTGAGGTCCAAACCCATCCTGGCTTCTCCGGCATCTCCAGCAGACAAACTTCCTCCCTGTCTCTCCATCTCAGGAATAATCCTGACCCTGACTGGGTCCACACCTGACCACCTGTAGGCTTCAGGCCTGATCGCACATAATGCACCCACCCCAAGGTAGCAGGCCTGGAGGAGAATGGGAAGCTCACATGGTTAGACTTGGATATTTATGTCTTCCCCCAGCATGCACCACTGGGCATGAACCTCCTAGTGATTGGCTATGGAGACACAGATATCCATAACATTCCACTATTGGTGGCTCTGCTCTGTGGCAAGGTTACACCCAACTGCAGGCAGATATAATCAATAACAGAACACTTAGGGAAGCCAAATTAGCCCAGAGAGTGTGTAGTCAGCTACACAGGATACAGACCTAGCAAAATTAAATTGAAGTAGTCACCCTGCTCAAAGCAAGGTGGTTACATAATTTAAAAAAATATATTTCTAACCTTTTAGATGTCTATTTGGTGACTGAAGACCTTTGTGCAGGCTACTTTGAGCAGCTTAAACTACAGGTGAAACTATAGTGTCAGACTGAGGGTCAGACTGAGCTTCCTCTCATTAACACACAATGCCTTGAAGTCTTTAACCCTTTGTTAGGACAGACCGTGTTCAAATCTAGTTAACAACTGATAATGAAATCTGCCAGCACAGTACAGACAGGGTTAATTATGGTAAACTTTAGCCTCCCCTCCAGTCCACTCCTTAACATTACATAGGGAGAGGCTAGTAAAGGCGGAGCAAGTGTCAAGCAGTACAGGGTGGACTGTATCTTGTTTTTTTAAATATATTTTAAATAAAAGAAAGTATATTTTTTAAATCTAGAACAGTGTCAGTCTTTTAGTTTTAGTGTTAGTTTTTTTAGGCAAGTAAAAAGCACATAAAAAGGTAAACATCATTTTTTTCAGGTTATGCTTTATGAATAGGAAGATGTAACAAATATAAAGTAGATGTTATCCCATTTTGACTGCAAAAGGGGAACTGCACTTTAAAGGTGCCAATACACTTTACAACCCTTGCAAGACTTTTGTCTTGTGAGGGTTGTAAAGTACGTAAAAAAAAACGTACGATCTGCCCATCTTGGACAGGCAGATCGTACTTGCGATCATTGCAAAGCCCGCCCCCCTGAGGGGCGGGCTTCCGATGACTGCAATGCTGAACGGGCAGTGTGCGCGTGCGCACACCGGCCCGTTCGGCAGTCATCTCTCGATCATGTTAAAAACCAGCCGAAAATCGTACGATTCTCGGCTGGTTTTCCAACATGCTCGAAATACAAAAGTCGTACATTAGAAACGGTTGCACGCCTTCCATACACTGCACGATTCTCATACGATCGCGGGATTTCCAGCAATTCTCGTACGAGACTCGTGCAGTGTATGGGCACCTTTGGTCCCAAACCCGGACTAGATTGCAGCAACATGTTATGAAAACCTGGCCTGTGACCCAAATCACTTTGTTTTACTAGCTTCCGCTTGACACTTTTTTAGATTTAAAAAATATACTTTATTTTATGTAAAATATATTTTTAAAAAACAAGATACAGTCCACCCTGTACTGCTTGACACTTGCTCCACATGGTGCAGGCCTTTACGGAAATATCAGTGTTTTGGGTTGCATTGCCCTTTAATTCTCTATGAAGCAAAAGCCCACTATTTTCTAGTCACTGAAGTGCAGAGCACTTGTGGATAATTACCCATCATAAGATATATTTCTGTTATACCGTAGTTGTATGCATTCTGCCAGCTGTGTGGGATGCTTCTGTAAATTAGTGAATGAGAATAATGAGACATGATAGCAGTGTTTTCCACCGGCATTTGTCGACACAAATACATATAAATCATTAGGACCATCAAATAAGATCTTAAACTCTAATCAGACAGTAATTTAGGAGGAATCACAGCCTTAAAATAGTAGCGGATACTGTCTGATAGCAATCTTTGGCTAATCATTGTATCTGGCTTGAAAGCTGACTCACTGGCTCAATAGATTTATCAACAAGCTGTATTTATAGATCCACACTGTGTTTTTATTGCTTTTGTTTGTGCTGTAGAAGTGTTTCCATACTCTAACTTGGTAGCTGACATTTTCTTTTGTGCAGCCGTCAGACACCAATTCCCCATCACATTCAGCTGTCAAAAGTTGCCAGGCGCTAGCACCCTGAACCTATTACAGAGCACCTTCCCATTTATTGTATGCATGCCTAGTATGTGTTTGAGTGTTTACTATGCTTAACAGTACAATCTTTGTGTAAACTGCTAGTAAACAAGAAAAGCTTGTCTAAACTGACACTGATTATATAACTCATCACGTGGAATGCTAATGGATTAGGTGCTTATTATATTCATGTATTGAAATACAACATTTTCATTGTTCACAAGTACAGACAATAAATAACTCCGAGATTCTATCACAAACCTTATTGTAAGCAAAGCGAAATGGAAATGACAATACCTATAAGAAGGGTAAAGATTCTAATCACGCCAGAAGTATATCTAGGGAGTTTTGTGCCCTGTCAACAGATCAGTAATAACATCAACCTATTTTAAAGTGCTTTTGCAGGACGGTAGAAAGCTTGATAGAAATACAAACTTTCATTGCATTATTAAATATTCAGTTGGTTTGAATAATTGGAACACTTCTAATGTAAATAAAAACACAATAACCAAACATACAATATGTCATTGCTTAAAGGGTAACTCTACTTTAAAAATAAAAAAATCATAAAAAAATGAATAGAGCATATATAATTGTTTTAATGTTAAAATGTTAAGGTTAATACAAATTAGCTTTCCATTTAAAATTGTAGCTGCTGTAATGTTCGAAATTTATTCTAAATCTAAAAAATTCAATACAAAATGGCGACCTCATGGCATTCTGTATACAGTGTCTTGAACTCCCCCAGAAAGGTCTCTTCCTGCTTCTGTGATTGGCTGACTGATTTTCTTCAGAAGTCTACACTAAGATACCAGTATAATTTTTGTCATCCCTTGCAACAGAAATTTCATTTTTGGTGGGATGCTCCTTAAGGGTTAATGATGTAGATCACTTCCCATTCATTCATAATTAGGGACACAGTAAACATACTATGTCCCCAATTATTTACAGGCAGTTAGCAAACACTGAGCGCTGATTGCTTGTACCCGCTCTCCATCCTGATTCGCTGTCACAGGAGGCTAAGCAGGTGGTGTGGGGAGGAGAGCTCGGTCTCCTGTGACAGCTGACTCCTCCCCTGTACCACCGGCCTGGCCTCCTGTGACAGCTGACAGCTGTCTCCGCCCCCCACACCGCCGCTCCCCATACTTATTTGTCAGCTGGGCGGTGCTGGAGGAGAGCTCGGCCTCTTCTGACATGCTGGCCGCTCACATAACTATCCTCCGCCAGACTGCTCGGCCTCCTGTGACAGTTTCTCTCCTCCCTGCTGGACACTGCACTGTGTCAGAGGGGATACAGAACAGCGCCCAGCGGGGAGGAGAGAAACCAAGCATGCACCTCTATTTCGGCCGAAAGATGGCACTTTCGGGCATTTAGACAAAAGTGCCATTTTTGGCCGATATGTATTGGCGGCTGAAATTTTGGTGCATCCCTAGTTACAACTACTAAAGGGATGCCGACACTGCACTATTCCCTATTACAACCCAGGAAGCCCACCAGCTGTTTATAACAAACCCAGACCCTCCCATTCCGGGATCAGTTTGGAAAGGACAATGTGGAACAAACAGCTTTTTCTTCAAAACAAAAACATATAGGAAACTGCAGCAAAGTTGGTTAAAATCCTTACAGTTTACACAGAGCACCCAGGGAGGATTTATTGTCTTCTCAACAAAAGTGAAATGACTCTTTGGGGTTGATTTACTAACCTTATAAACACGCCACGAACAAGTATACACCTCTGTAGTGTGTTCCCTCCCAGCATGATCTATTGGTGGAATCTAGACACCTTTGTAGTGTGTACACACCCAGCAGGTGTGTTGTGCAAAGCCCTGCATGAATTACAAGGTGATGTTGTGTAAATTAGCTCTATGTTGTGTTGCTTGCGTTGATGAATGCAGGAATGTAAATGCATGAGCTAACCATTTTTGTCTAAACTGTGAAGCAGCATTATATATGCATCATGTGCATGATTTTTCCATATATGGCATTAGTGGAAATATGCTTTTAGAGACTTTTTGGTTGATAAAAACGTTTTGCTGTGTAAAAATCACACGCACCTAGTGCGTGCGTGTGTTTAGGTTAGTAAATCACCCCCTTTATGTGTATTAAAGGTTTTTACCTTTACCTTTCAGACCATGTTTAGTGTTACACTCATATTCAGGATGTACCATGAAATATCGTCACTTCGAACCCCCTCCTCACTTACCTGAACCGCAGGGTTCTTCCCCCTGCAGACTGCTGTTGAAAAAGGTGTGGCAGTGCGTGGCTCTACCTACAAAGTCACATAATCCATTCACAGATTTCACAGTCCCATCAGCCATTGCAGCAGAGGGACATGTATTTCCCAATGGAATACAAGTGCAATGACATCACGGAATATGTAGTCCATTCATTCTTCCTCCCGTAAAGGTAACTGAATGTCCATACCTCGGTACAGACAGAGAAGGAAGGGAGACTGTGCAGGAGCCAGAGCATTGCACCCCACAATTCACAATGCTTTACTGACTCCAATGCAAAAAAATAATAAATTTTTTTTATGAAGAAGTGCGCAGTTTTTTTAAACATGGACTTTACATTTAAAGCAAAACTCCAGGATTTTGAACAGTTAAGCCTTGCTGTGTGGCTACCCCCACACAAGGGATAAGTGCTCATTTTGTAACTAAAGAAGAAATACTCGCCCGATCCTTGGTCCCACCTGGCTGCTAGACCAGTCCCCACAGCCTCTTCTCCCTTGGGCTAAGGCATTCTAAGGATCCATGCTATTATCATATTTAATACAGTCCATTCACCTGTATTAGATGTGAGGACGCTGAGGGACATACCACAGCCGCAGCTGAGGAGCAGAAAGGTGATCGGTCACTGTCGCAGGACCAAAGATCAGGTGAGTATAGGTATTTTATTTTCAACCTTAGAGAAAAACAAGCTGTTACATTTTGCTGTGGGGCTGTAGCCCACTGCAAGGGTTAACTTTTCAAAATCCTGGAGTTCTTCTTTAAGCCTTACTTCTCAAACTTTAATAAAACTGTTAAAGTCATAATTTGTTAGATAAAATGAGATAGATTCATTACATGATTTTGATAATATTGGGAGCTGTTTCTATTGACATGGTGTAGATCATTATTGTTACTGGATATTTGGTACAGTGCCCACGAGGCATGCTGGCTATGCAGTGTAAAGACAATGTAATTATATGTGCACAATGCCACTACAAATATGGACTGCACCAACAAAGATTAGTTTGTTGGATGTGTAAACGTGTTCTGCTGGAAATGGAATATGTTATGTTTGATAAATGATTCTATGATACCATTTTCCATTCAGATGTTCTCCTACCCAACCCCCGGAGTCCATTTTAAAAGTCAATTTAGCGTTGGCTGGCTCAATCCTAAAAAAAGCATACAGGACTGTTACCTGCAAGAGGGAAGAGGCTCATATTAAATTGGGGATGTTCAGATACCAAGTACTCGGTACAAGTACAAGAAGTACAAGTACAGATACTTTTCGAGCTCCAAGACTAGAGAAAAATGTAAAAGTTAGGAGGCAGCTGTCATTTGTAAGGAGCGTACAGAGCTCCTGGGATTTTTGCATTCCTGTTTAAATGTATGACTTTTTTTTATAAATATATATTAGGGATGCACCAATGCCATTTTTCCAAGTACAAGTACTGATACTTATCTAAGTACTCACAGATACAAGTACTGATACATTTTTATTTAGTGTCATGTGACAGTTTTTCTAAAACAATACAGACTAATGATTTCAGGACAGTGGTGGAGCGCCAGAGCCAGGTCCCAGCTGCAACCGCTGCAACCCTGGTAGTTCTCGTGAAAATGCCAAGTATCGGCACTGGCATCTGAACTAGTATCTGAACATCACTAATATTAATCAATATCTGACTTTCTGACACCCGTCCATGATACCACAAGAATAGATACTTGACCATCTATAGCCGGTACAGCCAGTGGCATCACAAGGGGGGTGCTGGGGGTGCAGCCCGCAGCCGGGTGTCACCATTGCAGGGGTGACTGACAGTAATTTTGGTGTCTCCCCTCTCTAAAAAGTCGGGCACTCGGTCATGGACCGAGAGCCCAACAGTGTCAGGAGGGAGGAGGGGACCCGGCGGCATACCTCATCCCTCCGGGTGAACGACCCTTCCTCTCTTTGCCAGGGTCCATCACCAAGATGGCCGCCGGCTGACGACACGGCGGGTGTCACCCGGCCTCGGGACGCCCCTGGGTACAGCATCCCTTGGTTCGGCTGAACGAAAAGGTTCCTTCAGCTGAAGCAAACTGAAGGATTAGCCAAAGGTTCGGCTTAATCCTTTGGCAGATTAGTGAATACCCACTAAATGTTCACCAATCAGTGACACAAATCCACAGAAGCTTTTTGTTGAGTTAAAATCAACTAGGTACATTCACCATATGGGAGATTAGTGAACAGATGCCTTCCACCACAAAGCCAACAGTAACAGACTCTATATTTACAGGTCCCTGCTGCACAGATGTAGTACTTACATCAATGTCAGTGAAAGGGTTAACATAGACCCGAGCCCAAACTACATGCATTGAAGTATTTACATATTCTGAACAAGCATTAAAAGCGCTTTAAGACTGCATTCACCTCTGTAGCTATAGGCATTGTGGAATAAGAAATCTTCAAACTTCACAACAGAGGCACTGAAATAACAGCTTCTTTCCCCGTTATTTTCTGTACAGAGCAGCTTCTTGGCAGCTTAGCCTTCTAATGTAAACAAACAAAGGGGTGCTTGTAATCGGCTAGAAACTGACTTAAAGAACACCTTTCACAGTCAAATTTCAGAAAACCCCACTATATGTTTGTTATGTGATCCCATTAATACAGCAAACCTAAAAAGTTTTCTTTAAAAATGTTTTTTACTTTTAGCTGTTTCTTTAGTGAAGGCTTGTGTGCAGATTCCAAGCTACTCCGAGCAGTTTGAAAGAGAAACGAAATGGTCTGAATGAAGGACAGACTGAGCTTCTTCTCAATAACATACAATGCTTCAAAATCTTTAACCCTTTGTTAGGACAGACTGTGTTCAAATCTAGTTTACAACTGATAATGAAATCTGCCAGCACAGTACAGACAAGGTTAATTACAGTAAACATAACTTCCCGCAGCCCCCTTCTTAACATTGCAGAGAGGGAAGCTAAGTAGGATTTTTAAGCCAGCAAAAAGCACTTGAAAAAGGTAAGCAGCAATGTTAAAATTGAAAAAAGTTCGCTATGCGAATGGGAACATATAAAACATACAAATATAAAGTAAGTATTGCCCCAATTTGGCTACAAAAGTGGACATACACTTTAAAACTGACTTTAGAGTCTCTGTTTCTTGAGTATACATTATTTCATAGTACAGGCAGCCCCCGAGTTACAAACATCCGACTTACATACGACCCCTACTTACAAACGGAGGATATTACTGTACCGCAGGGGGTCCCAGGCTGCAGCCAAAGTGCACCACGCAGCATTTCAGTAGTTTTAATGCTACTGCGCTCGTGCCAACGAGGAGTGCCTGCCTTTTTGGGTCTGGTTCATAGTACTGAACGTACATTACAGGAAATTGGCTCTTGTTAGATGTGCAGCCGAAGGTGCCCGCCTCTTCTTCCGGGTCACTGTGACGTTTTTACTGCTGTCTGTATCCTCATTAGAAAGATTTATTCTCACTTCCTGTCCTGGGAAATAGGTGTCTCCCAAAATTTTCAAAATCCAATTGTCACAGGGACAGAAAGTGAGGTGAAATCTTCTGAACACGGGGCACACACAGCAAAACAAATGTTACAGGGGGGATTAACCCTTCTCTATGCTATCCAAAACTAAAAAAAATGTTTTTGGCTGGAGTTACACTTAAGAAATGTTCCTGTTCCAACCTACATACAAATTCAACTTAAGAACAAACCTACAGTCCCTATCATCTCCGTAACAAGGGGAATGCCTGTATATGCAGCTAGTAATGTCAGTGCTGGCTTGTTTTAAAGCTCCTTTACTTCTCAAGAATATATAAAAACTTTAATGTCCATAGTCTGGGCACAGGTGCACTTTACGTTACAAGCAGATCAATTACAGGAAGCTAATTACAATATCATGAAACAGCTACATTGTTTCCATCGATAATTAATTGAGATATTATAGAGGTTACTGAAACAGAAGCTGTTGTCATTGTTCAGATGAATGAGACCTCCTCTGACACACCGGTAAGGGGTTCTGGGGGAGTAGAAGTAGCAGCATGCACAGCAGGCAAGGAGAATTGTAGTAAATGATAAGCACATCCTATGGGCTTAGCTGCAGTCCCACAGGGTGTATTAACTACATCCTACAGGGTGTAATCACTACAAGTGATTAAACATGGGAGGCAATTGGAGGAGATTCCAACAGCCCTTGTCAATAATTTTGCAAAAAGAACAGCTGTGAATGCATAATGATCAGTGTATTCAATTTGATGACCCCCATGGCCCAGTAATGCTAAAATGAATGATTAACAGAGAGCATTTGAGCACCCTGTAAAAAAATGTTGCTCCCCCATAATCAATCCTAATGGGTAATAGTCAGCATGGAATGGGGAAAATAGAATACCAATTAATTACTTTTTTACTTTCAATAATGAAATGGAAAATGTGGGGTGGAATATCGGTTCATATTTCTTATAGCTTATTTACAATCAGCGTTGGCCCTTTTATTAACTCTTTTATATTTGGGACTAACAAGTAAATAGTTCATAGAATCTTTTAACCAGTTCAAGCAGAGGGAATTCTTATGTAGCGCCCTCTAAAATGTCGCGATTCAATTTAGAGATACCTGGACTGTAACCAGTCTAGATACTGATTATGCAGAGCTCTGCATTCTATATGTGTCCCTGAATCTGCTGGATTGATTGCTCCTCCTGTTGCTGAGGAAAAGGGAGCCTTGGTATACAGTGAGGGAGGATCCATCCTCAGGTTATGACCCTAGCCAATCCCTGGGTAGGATGACTCAGAGGCATGGTTGAGGGCAGGTAATAAAAGGTCTGGGGACACTGTGCAGAGGTCTCTTCCCTCTAGGGGCCTCGCCCTAGGAGGTCTGTGTGATGCAAGCAAATGGCCTGGGCCTCAGCACATGGCAGGTGCTGAGGGACCTGGAGGCCTAGGATACACTGATACTTTACTGGGCCCACACACGTGGCAGGTGTTGGGTGCCTTGTTCTAAGAAGATACTACCACTAACCTGGAGTGCTCCTTGGCAGTTGCAGATGCTGAGGGCACAGAGATTCCAGATCCTGAAGAGAAAAATACCTGATGGAAGCTGGGTTGGAGGGAGAGTCTGCTTGTTGAGGGGTACCGCAGAGGAGCTGGTGAGAGCGTCCGTCTGGGACCCACAAGGGAGATCCCTCACCCTATTCCAGGTATCTGTTCGAGAAGAAGCCAGGGGTCCTTACCTAAGTCCAGAGATAGCTAACCTTCTCCATATAAGCTACTGGACACTCCTGGCTGTTCGCAGTATTGCTACTACTATTGGTCCTTGGGACCAGGTCACAGTGATATCGGCCTTAGCGGTTGCTAGGGGAGAAAGCTGTCCTCTGTAGCAAATTCCAAGGGCATCCTACAGACCCTTAACCCTCTCTCTCCTGTTGAGCTTACAAATAAATACCCTAAAAAGACCCTAAGACTCGAGCCCTTCTGTCCATGAGTGTCAGTGTGCTGTTGCTGATCAAAGGTGACCGGTAGCTGGAACCAACAGGTAGGAGAACCTATTTCATACTCAGCGGCTCCTTCGGGGGTGAGCGCTACACTTATATGTGGGCAGGCGAGCTGTACATAATCCCCACACCATCTGCTGCCCACAAGTGATATAAAAGAACCTGATGCTTATTAGAATCATATAGAGAGGATGCCTGATTTTTCTAGGGCACCCCTCTTTAAAACATCTGTGCAATGGTAAAGTTCAGGCTGGTCATAGCAGGGCTGGATACTATAACTACCCTTCCTGTAAGGATGCTAGCCCATGAATTCTGAATTTTTTATATTTTAGTTAAAAAAAGAATAATACATTTGCAGTGGTGATCCTGGTCAATGATGGAGTACCAATCTTTCCTTAAATTAGCAGATGTTAGTCAAACTACTACATTAGGCTTGGAGATATTTTAGACACCTTTTTTCTACTTTAAAATCTATTATATTAAAGTGCACTCTCAAAGCTGACATCTATTTTTTAAAGAAAAACTACAGAGAGA
The DNA here is from genome assembly GCF_000935625.1 of Nanorana parkeri. Taxonomy (NCBI): domain Eukaryota; kingdom Metazoa; phylum Chordata; class Amphibia; order Anura; family Dicroglossidae; genus Nanorana; species Nanorana parkeri. Next base: position 395,055 of record NW_017307463.1, on the reverse strand, counting down.
ACCAAGTAAAACGTTGTCTGTGAATGTTCTCATTCATCCAGGTCATGGTATATCTGTAAAGAATAAATCAAAGAAACTGGACTTGCTGTATTTGTTTTCCCTTGAAGACGTTTCACCGGTCATCCGACTAGCTTTCTGAATTGAGAAAGCTAGTCGGATGACAAGCAAACTATCTTCAAGGAAAAAAAATACAGCAAGTCCAGTTGCTTTGATTAATTGTTTTTACAGACATGCAAGTACTATGTTGCTCTCCCTAACATTGTTTGCCTGTAGCTACACTTCTGCACATACAGGTAAATATTTATAAGCTCCATCTACTTCAGGTTAACTAAAACATCCATGAAATCCTTGCACAGTTCTGTGTGTGTGTGTGTGCATAAAACCCACAAAGTCCAATCTATGATTACCATTCTAATCCTTGAAAAATATTCCAAGTTAATTTGTTAAAAATCTGTGACAACTGACTTTATTATTCTTTTGGTAATACTACCTGTAAAAAATGATGTCTGCATCTCAGTAGGCCTTTTAAGTTTTAATAGGTTTTAAACAGTTAAACCACACCTCTAAAATGATTAATAAAACTTTTCTAATATCAATAAGCCTGACTCCAGTCTTGCCCTTAGGAACTTTAAAATATATATTAACTTTTAAAGCAGCAATTATTTATTTGATCATGAGCAGCGCCGTAAAATATTATTACGACTGATCATTTGAAATGGAATTCAGTAAAAATTCTACACTACTTTTTCATTTACCTTCTGCTAATGTGCACTGTTAAATTAATAGACTACATTACCATAGTGAATTATGAAAATCAGACTTGATGAATTTGGTTTCCTGATGTTAAGCGTGGAGAGCCGAATACAGTGCTATAGTACTTTTCACATTTAAAAATACAGAGATGTTTGCTTTCATGTGTGTCTCCATTAGCTATGGAGATTAATATGTAACACAGCAGCCCTAATGATAAATAGGCAATAAAGTATTATGTTTATGTCGTTAAAGTGCAAATACTAATTAATATTGGGGCATACTTTAAAATATAGTTTAAAGTGTAGCTTAAAGGAGAATTATGAGGCGAGTGATTTTCACTCAGCCTCATAATCTGAGCCGACCTGTGACAATGAAACTGTCACAGGTCGGCTCAGTAGATCGGGAGGTGAGCGAACACATACCGTCGCTCGCTCACTTCTCGATCTATCTGTGCAGAGAGCCGTGACCGTCACTCACGGCTCCCTGCAGGGATTCCCCCCTCCCCTGTCCGATTCTCCAGTGGTGACTGGCGGAACGGACGGGGGAGGGGGCGGGTACAGCTGGCTCTGCCTCTAGATTGGCAGAGCCACCTGTCACTCACGCAGCTGGTTGGATCCAGACAGCATTGTCGGAAGATGTCCACTAGTTTGTGTCCTCCCCTTACCCTTAGGAGAACTATGGGGGAAAGCACTGACCCCATAGTTCTCTTTTAATTTAACATGACTTTCACATTTTTACTTACTTGCTGTTCAAAATTTTGAGTATTGTTTTGTAGGCATATTTGTATTTGCTTCCTCTAGTGTCCATCTACATCAAGAAATATAATTGGCATTGCTGATATAGATTTGGTAAGGTTTTTCAAAGTCTATTGTTTTCTGCTAGGTCAGACTTGATTCATAGAAGCTGATTTACTAAAGGAATAGAAAATGTTCACTTTGCTTCGGTAATATAGTGAAGGTATGTTCACTTTAAAAACTCATTCACGCAGAACAGGAAATTACAAAAAGAGACAGAATTTTTGCTAACATGTGATTGGGTAAAAGAAGTGAATGTAGCTTCTCATCATTCAGGGAGCAATTCACTTTGCAAAGTAACAAAATGCTCTACTCTTAGTTTTAAATGTAAATTAAGTTCATAGACCTGCAGAAGTAAGGCACAGTTATTGTGCTACTAAGATTTAAAACCTGCATTTGTATACCGGTGAAACTCGAATAATTAGAATATCTTTGCAAAAGTTAATTTATTTCACTAATGCAACTTAAAAGGTGAAACTAATATATGAGATAGACTCATTACATGCAAAGCAAGATAGTTCAAGCCGTGATTTGTCATAATTGTGATGATTATGGCTTACAGCTCATGAAAACCCCAAATCCACAATCTCAGAAAATTAGAATATTGTGAAAAGGTGCAATATTCCAGGCTCAAAGTGTCCCACTCTAATCAGCTAATTAAGCCATAACACCTGCAAAGCGTTCCTGAGCCTTTAAATGGTCTCTCAGTCTGGTTCAGTAGGAATCACAATCATGGGAAAGACTGCTGACCTGACAGTTGTGCAGAAAACCATCATTGACACCCTCCATAAGGAGAGAAAGCCTCAAAAGGTAATTGCAAAAGAAGTTGGATGTTCCCAAGCACATTAATAGAAAGTTATGTGGAAGGGAAAAGTGTGGAAGAAAAAGGTGCACAAGCAGCAGGGTTGTTGTGTTGGGGACATTCACAAGGAGTGGACTGAGGCTGGAATCAGTGCATCAAGAGCCACCACATACAGACGGATCCTGGACATGGGCTTCAAATGTCGTATTCCTCTTGTCAAGCCACTCCTGAACAACAAACAACGTCAGAAGCG
>NW_017307463.1:386956-391873 GCF_000935625.1 Nanorana parkeri | reverse complement strand
TGCTTGGTTGGCCAGCAAACTCGTCTGACCTGAACCCCATAGAGAATCTATGGGGCATTGCCAAGAGAAAGATGAGAGACATGAGACCGAACAATGCAGAAGAGCTGAAGGCCGCTATTGAAGCATCCTGATCTCCCATAACACCTCAGCAGTGCAACAGGCTGATAGCTTCCATGCCACGCCGCATTGAGGCAGTAATTGCTGCAAAAGGGGCCCAAACCAAGTACTGAGTACATATGCATGCTTATACTTTTCAGAGGTCCGATATTGTTCTATGTACTATCCTTGTTTTATTGATTGCATGTAATATTCTAATATTCTAATTTTCTGAGATTGTGGATTTGGGGTTTTCATGAGCTGTAAGCCATAATCATCACAATTATGACAAATCACAGCTTGAACTATCTTGCTTTGCATGTAATGAGTCTATCTCATATATTAGTTTCACCTTTTAAGTTGCATTAGTGAAATAAATGAACTTTTGCACGATATTCTAATTATTCGAGTTTCACCTGTATATATATATTTCCTGGCACTCATGTCCGCCAATTATGGGTCAGCTCCACCGCTTTAGTCTCATAGGACAATGCCTGAATAGTCCCTAAAAGGAAGGCTAACACTCACCCCATGTTCTTTTTCCATCTATGCTCCAGGCAAAAGTATCTCCCTACCAAGCCTGCCAGTCTCAGACTTTCCTGGTCAGAAGGCCCCCTGTGTTTCCTGTAAAGTAGGCAGATGGTAGGTGTCTGTGGTGCAGGGTTATTTATTGTTTGCAGTATAAGTTGCTAGCATTCATTTTCCATTGGCTGTTTTTTATAAACAGTATTTTCTGCAGGCTCCTTAATGTGTTGCAAGAATTCTCTCTCCCTTTTCCTTATCTGTTGCCTGCCTACTTCAGGTACTGCTGGCGATGAGTAGGCCAGGTGCAATCTTGTCCACCGATCCTTGCCAGGGGCATAGAGGCTGATGGGAGTAAGTGGAACACACCCCTGAAGTCTTTCTTAGGTGCAGAAATAGGATGTTAGGGCAGTTACTTGGCCATGGATTTGGCAAAAGCCTGTGACTGGTGGACTAACATTTAAAAGTCTGTTGCATTCCAACCCTGTGTTCTGTCTCTCTCTGTACCCCAGCCTGCACTAACCTCCTCTGCTGCTGCTGTTCCAGGTACCCTTCTGATATGTGTGTGACTATAGATTTGCCCTGTCCTATATTTATGCAAAATATTGACAGAAAATATTTACATAAATATCTAAAAAAAAATTACTATAATATCCAGTTTTCTGTATAAGAAACTAAGTAAGTAATGTAATCATCCGGCAATAGGGGAATATAGCACAGTCACGGGAGACGCCATAAACCACGCTACACCCGTAATGCATTTTCACCTCACAGCAGGGCTTCCTCAGAAGGTCATGGTCTACTTTACTTTACTCCAAAACCTACAAAAGAGTATTCCTAGAGGGGTGGTAACCAGTGACATCAAGCTGTCAGGCAGAACCCCAGTGTTTCATTCCACCTACAAGGAAGTAAAAGAAAAACTTCCCTGATGGTGCGTGTCATTTAACCTCCATGTTCAATTTTATTTTAAATATAACTGTACATATACTGTATACAAGCTAAGTATGTAAAAAATTATATTTAGATAAGATACACGTTTACTGGTTTGACCTTAGAAGTCTTGCTGAATATGTCTGATTTGCAACAGTCTGTTATCTTGCAGAGCCGGTGTATGCTGTAACCTCACCGTATCCACTGTTACTACGTTTTATGACACTGATTCAGTAAATAAAGAATTTAAAAAAAAAGTATGTAAAAAATATTTCAATTTATGTACATCTTACCCAGAATCACTACCTTAAAAACTACAAATATAAAAATACACAACTTTTTACTAATTGGATACCTATAATGAATATATATACTGTACATATAGAATTAAATATATAAAATTCAATTATATAAACTAATCCCCATATATAAACATCCAAACAATTAGTGTGCTTCTGGGTTAGACCCTTAATATAATAGCAGCCCCAAACGGATCAGGACAAACAGATCACCGAAGATACACCACTAATATTCAATTTACAAAAAACAACTAAAATGAATCATTTCGTACAAAGGATATCCACCTACACTCTGAGAAAAGGACAAAGGAACACCGTATAGGAAAGTTAATGCAATTGTTTAAAATGGAATCATTTTTTAATAACTTGGTACTGTACAGGAAATTCCTACAGCACTATAAGTGAAAAACCTGAACTAACAACAAAAGATGTTTCCTGATGCTACAATACCAGTATGCAAATAAATATGTCCTCTGGAGGCTATGTAATTTTTGTTTGTGCAACAAAAATATTAGAAGTTAGAAATAAATATTTGAATAAAGAGAACCAGTCATATTTTAATTAAGCTAAATAGTGCACAGTGTACTTATGTATTATGACACGGCCCTTATCATTTCTGTTAAGGATGTTCAGATACCAAGTACAGTACTTGGTACAAGTACAAGTACATGTACAGATACTTTCCAGCTCCAAGACTAGACTAGAGAAAAATCAAAAGTTAGGAGGCAGCTGTTATTTGTAAGGTGCACAGGGAGCACCTGGGATTTGTGCATTCCTGTTTTAATGTATGACTTTAAAAAAAATATATACCGTATTTTGCGGTCTAATTAGATCCCTTGTATTAAACGAGCAGCGGCTCCCACTGTGCATTCAGCTCTGCTTGTCAGGAGCAGGTCTGAATGTACAAAAACAAACTACTCGCCCAGCGCCCGGGCATCGGGCGATAGGTATTTGCTCCATAAGACGCAGGCACATTTTCCCCCTCCTTTTGGGGGAAAAAAAGTGTGTCTTATGGAGCGAAAAATACGGTATATTAGGGATGCACCGATACCATTTTTAGTACTGATACTTGTCCAAGTATTCACAGATACAAGTACTGATACATTTTTGTTTGTTGTCATGTGACAGTTTTTCCAAAACAATACAGACTAATGATTTCAGGAATGTCGTGGAGGGTCAGAACTAAGTCCCAACTGCAACTACTGCCACGCTGGTAGTTTTCATGAAAGTGCCAAGTATCTGCACTGGTATGTGAACTGGTATCTGAACATCCCTAATTTCTGTGTAAGAGGAGAACTGTAAAGTCCCTGCCAAGTGTATGCAATGCTCGCCCAATTTTACTTCCAGGCCAGCTGAATTCATCAAACTCCACAGCCCCTGAACCAGCATGTTTGGGACTTTCTCTAAATTTGGCTTTGTTGATGCACATGGCATCGGGACCTTAAAGCCCTCCACTCCCAGGCAGTGACTTATATTTTTCATACATTTACAATGACATATTATTCACATGTAAAATTTTCAAAACAATGCACTTATTCTAAGGAGCCCTCAGTAAAGATACATAAAGCTGACCATGCCCTGGTAAAAGTTTGTATCAACGTTTATACAAACAAAATCTGTTCAGAACATTTAATAATGCCATCAGAGAATTGTTGAATGATTTTGAAAGTTTCATTTACAGGGTTATTCACGAAAAGTTGAAGAGTTTGGAGAAGGCAGGAGAAGTGAACAATCTAGGCCAAAATAGTTGATTAGGAAAATTTCTCCAATTCAGCTCACTGTCCAGTTCAGCTATATTGTTCTGGATTATTCACTTATCCTGCTTTCTCCAAACTCTTCACCCTTTTGTGGATAACCCTCTTAGTTTTAACATTCCATTTTGGAAATGCATGGGGTTTCTCACACAAAAAACAAATTCACTGTTAGAATTTCATTTGTTTGAGAAATATTCTCTGTGAGAGTAAAACTTTAACTGTTGTTCACTTTTTTTTTTACATGTGGCTGACTATATTAAACTTTTTTTCCCCACCCAAGTAAATGAGGCAGTATTCACAATTATAAATAAGAGCTTGTGCTTTCCTTATGGCTTCTCCTAAGCTCTTCTCTATCTGTCTTCAGTATTCACTGTTGTTGCAGGGTTTCCGTGATTTCATCTGCTTGGATTTAGACTATTGCATAGTGCTTTCAATAATGCTCTTTCACAAATTCTCTGAAGATTACGTAAAAATCCGTATAAGCAGTGTCCATCATGGTCTCATGGAATTTATTAGTACTGTACATATAGATAATATTTCGACACACCGAGTGATATTTCTTTTACATTTTTGACGTGCAGATAACATTGCATTAATCCTCTTGAAGCACATAACCTTTTAATATACAGCCCCCTGAGTATTTGGTCTAAACTGTTGGTTTCTGGTTACTTCCTGATTCGTTGCCTTTTTTTTTTTTGTTCTTGTTCATATTTGCCCTCTGGCTTTGACAGAATTGTAATGCAGTTGATAGATTGGTTCTAGTTTTCTCTGAACAGCTAAACTGCATTTGAAAAAGTATAAACACAGTCAATGTTTCTTGGTATCTTTTATATGTGGAAGTTTTAAAATGTAAGTAATAAAAATAACTCAGTCATAAAAATAATACTCCATTCAAGTACAAGTTTCAGGCACTTAGATTTACCTGTACATACCTGCATTACCCACCAAGCCCCACCATTGCACCCATTCTGAGGGGCAAAGCTCTGACATTCCTAGTTTTGTCGAAGCTTGCTTGCTCCCTCCCGCCTCCCACGCATTCCTCTAACGCCATAACTACTGCTTTAGTGACCAATACAAATGGTTGTGATATGAAAGGTAGCAGGCAGGTTTCAACACTTCCTGGAAGTGTTGGAGCTTTGTCCATCAGAACAGTCCAGAATTCAAGAGAAATGGCAAGGTCTAGTGGTCACTGCAGGTATACATGTGTGGGCACCTGCACTTTATTCCCAACTGCAGATTTACCTTGAAGCATGCAGGAGTCCGTTTGAGAAGCTATTTTTATGGATTTTTATGGATTTTGGATTTTATGAAATATG
>NW_017307463.1:370201-386937 GCF_000935625.1 Nanorana parkeri | reverse complement strand
TTTGATGAATTGCTCTTTGCATTTCTGGAAGACCTGATAGCCTTTAAAATTATTCAGCAAATTTTGATGTTTATTTGTTTGGAGATCGAGGTAAAAAGTTAACTCTGTCCAAAAGCAATTTCAATTACTTAAGTGAATTAGGTCAACTATCAGCTTAGTGTGGTTCTTCCTTGCTAAGAATCTTAGTTGTACCCTTCTGTTGTAGTCATAACATATCTAGTTTTATTGGAAGCCAACCAATGGTGAAATTCCCTATTATTGGATCATCCACTAAAATATAAGGAGAAATGTGCATTGCATGAACATGACCTTCAAGTATACTGATAGTCAAGTCATATTATACAGAAGTTATATTTGGTCCTTGATATAATGTAATATGATATGATATAAAATAGATTGTGGTCCCTGAAAGGTGTTTTTCAGCTGAAGAGTATTTAGTGAAGTAACAAGAATTCAAACAATATCTTGGAAACGGCTTTGCTGATGCTCTAGATAACAAGAAAAATACTTTACCTTCAATAGAAGGAGTTGATTTACTATAAGCATAAACGCTGTACACTTAGCAAAGCAATTTTCACTTTGCAAAGCAATTTTCCTTTAGCTTAGTAAATGAGGTGAAACTCTGCTGACTTCCATCACCCAAGCATGTGCAAGCAAAATTTCTACTTTTTCATTGTTATTGAACATTATTGGGGAGTCTTAAAAAAGTGAATTTTTACCACCTTTACTAAGGTGACGGAAAATTCCTTTCCAAAGTGAACAGCCTATTTGTCTTTAGTAAACCAACCAACTTGACTATTTATAGGCATGAATTGTTGTAATGGCAACTTTAAGGTTAATGCCTTTTGTTTGTTCTTGGTCCCTGCTTGGATAAGATGGACATTTGCTGGGGTCTACAGCTGCTTGCAGGTTTGTACTTATACTGCCAATTTACTTTTGTCTAACCCATCTATAGCTATTACACATATACACTTATATTTTATAAGAGTAACATGTTTGAAGACTAGCTTCCCCAACATGCAATAACGTAAAAGATTCCTCTAAATTTCATGACCTGTTGTTCTTTCAAACAAGTGTTAATTATCTTATTATATGTATCATGCAATAGCAATGTCATGATTATGGAATCAAGTGAACCTGTGTTTTTCCAATGCAAGCCACACCACCAGTCCACATGTATCTACTCTTTAAAGTCCCTGGGTAATGAAGAAAGCTCCTTGGATCCTGAACTAATACTTCTCCTCAACTGTTTATCAAAAAATCCCATACGTACCCAAATGTAACTGAATTTAGTCAGGATTGTCTGGGTACTGGATAGGAAATATGATTACACAGCTACACCAGCATAAGTGTATGCTTACGTTGCAAGTTTTCCTCCCGTTTAACTAAAAGGTTTTGTATGTATGGCAAAATCAGTTAACGGATGGCTGTTCTAAGATTGTATTAACTTGTATAGCTATCGTAAATGTCATACCCTTCATAGCAATATCATCTTCAGTACCCTGTCACATATCAAATGGCTGATGTCATGTTATCTCACTTATACTACAGTGAACATTTAAATCATATCTTAACCCAAGAACAAAAAAGTAATGTATTGCAGCTCATAGTCCTTAGCTGTAGAAGACACATTCATTTTTGTCCCAGGCTTTTTGTTCCTTTATATTCACCTGCTGATCCTGCTAGTTACATACTAGGTATCTAGGGAGTTGTGTTCTGAAGTTACCGGAGGGAACTAGGAAGGCTGATAATACTGTTAGATATTTTTGTTCAGGGTACAGGAAGTTACAAGAACTCACCATTTCGTGCATCAATTGATATTTTTATGTACTTGTAAATATGTACTTTGCTGAAAAAATCAAATTAATGCAGCCAGCACATCTAAGAACTGGTCAGCTGCAATATATTGCATTTTTGTTCTTGTTTTTTTATATATTTAATCCATTGAGTGTAGCACACAGGTTTTTATTTGATATTTAATAATTTAATGTTAAAATTTAATTTTACTCTAATCCTATGCTAATTTTCAGAGTATTCTTTGCTGCTTTTTAAAAACTTTTAGCGTAGACACTTGTCCTATCTTCTTTCTGCCTACCATATTTGGGCATTTGTTTTGTTACAAGGGCTGAATAGACCAATGCAGCTCTTGTCATTCTAGTATTCTCTGCATCTTCTCTATTGTCTTGTTCTTATTCACAATTATATGCAGACATTTTATTCTATCTCCAGCTTCTTTGTTATTCCATTCTTCTTTGTCAAAATCAAAACTAATCTTTTCAAGCGTTGAGCAATGATTCAAGGTCTTCAAGACTAAAGCAGGGATGTGGCCATGCCTGAATGTTTTTGTGTTCATGAGCCACTTGAGCTGTACTTAAGGTATAAGAGGGATTCATTGTAGGCTTGCAGTACTCTGGGGCTCCATATATTATTTTATCTGGTTGTCTTATTATACATTATTGTTATATCTTAGAAACTGATTGAGAAAGATCACCCTTTTATCCCATACAGATGTGCCCAATGTAGAGTAGGCTTTAAGGAGAAACAACATGGTATACTGTGTATTAACATGGATCTCCTAATTGAAAAGCAATTATTATTTCATTATAATAGCAGCAACTGAATACAACAGGGGAAAACAACTGGAAAAAAAAGTCAGTGATGATGTGAGAAATGTCTGCGTTAGCTACCATTCTCATAGAATAGAGGTGAATAATAGGTATTTATCCATTAAATTTACTTTTAAAATATCATATTTTTGCCTATTAATTGCCTCATGTAAAAATCTTTCAAAGCAAATAACAGATGTGCAATATGGCTTCTTACACGTGATTAAAAAATAGACTATTATCAAAGCCTTTTTCTCCATATTTAAACTTTTTAAGAAAGTTTGTTTTAACAAGAATTGTTAGAATTATTACACATTGGCACTCATGTATGAAAGATTTTCTGTGACCTGTACATACAGAAGGCATTTGCCCCGACTCAGACTTGCATGAATATAGCATTTTCAACATGTACTGCTCCATATTCAAGCATTGCTGCCATTATTAGACTGCTCTGCTAAGGACATCTGAAAGCTTTGTCCCCATTTTATGCATGTGTCGCAGCTCATGTAAACTAAACATAAGATCAAATGTTTGGGAGCAACATTAGTTCTCAATTTAATACATAGCTAGGGAATGTTGCAATATCTGACAGTGTATTGGGTGCGACACTCACAGATGATAACCTCTGAAAACTAGACAATTTCCTATTGTCCTCTACAATGCTGATCTAGAGTCTGACTGTTTGCCAATAGCATCAATACAGCCCTTAATATAAGCTAATCTTAAAAAAACCTTCACACAGATAGTCCTCAATAACCATAACATGCTAAAGGATGACAACTGGCTTGCCACTCTATGGAACTATTGGGAATGTAACCTAAGTAACCAAACAGATCAAAGTGTACTGGCACAATGTCTGCAGCTAAACTCAATACAATTGCAAAATAGAAGACACAAAATGAAGTAGATATTCACGTGCAAGAGTCCAGGAGCTGCAACATTTTGTCTACCTGCTTAGATAGAGCTGTCTTCTGTCTTATAGGGTAGAAACAGTCAGTTCTTCTTTGTTCTATAGCATCTCTGTATGTGGTATTGAGCCCGGGGTAAACTATTCCCATTATACCACACGGCATCTTACAGATAGTAAAAAAAATCACTCCTCCATGTCTCAGGGAACCAGAGTGAATGACTATGTCTATTTATCTGACAGGCAAATAATACCTTCATAATTACTATACTAACAGAAGATAAACAAGAACAATGCCTTTCAATGTTTTCAGACCTGACAAACATTTTTATCACACAAACACACTAGATGGAGATTAACGATGAACGGTTTCATAATTGTCCATTTGCAAATAGTTACGGAGCAGCATAGAGTGGCCACAATTTCTGCTTTAAACTTAAATGTTTTCTCTTCAGTATGGTGCATGTGTACTCACAAATTACATCATTTCCTCACTTACTTACAATATTTCCAAAACATTATTATGGCAAAAGATTTCTTACATGCCGAAAAATTGCTACAAACGTCTCTGCAAAAATTGTGAATAATAATGCATTACCAATACCTACCTAGTTTCTTGGCTTGAGTTGACTTCACATCACATGCAAAATAACATGGTTAATGGGCACATTTACATACCATGTATAGAGAAAAATGGTTAACCAAGCATTCTGTTTATCTAATACCTTCCAGAAACAAAATAGTATAGCAAAGTGGTATAGAGATATTTAGCTTTGTTAAAATTTATATTAAAAAGAACAACTTTAGTAAATATTTGAGAACATCCTACATCCAATTAACTTGTACATTCCTTCAAAAGTTAATGTTTAATTGCAGCTAGTGTAATTACCTAAAGCTTGTTTTTACACTGAATTCAAATATGCCAAGTGAAAACAGAAATATGGCTTGCATTGGGGGTAGATTTTTAAGGAAATGGGGAGGTACTTAAAAGGTCAGTCAACCCAAAACAGATATCTCAGTTTTGGTAGATGCTGGAAAGTTCTGGAACAGAATAGTGAACCATGGCTGAGAGAGCTCACTGTTGAAGTATTCAAGATATACAGTATGTAAGAATCTAGGAGATGATTCAGTGCACCAGGCTCCACATATAACAAATATAATTTTTCAGTGGGTTGACCTTTTAAAGGTGGACATCACCAGTGTGGTGATGTTCTCTGACACAAGTAGTCTAAAGATCAGTCAGCAGGCAGGGCAACACAATATTAAAATTGTTGATAACCTCCTTGTGTAATGCAGCTATTTAGTACAGTAGAGGTTGGTGGATCACAAAAATATGTGCATCATTATCAATAATAATGCATCTCATCTGTGTATTTACTCTAGCTGTTTGGCTGAAGTTGTCCTTCAAACACACAGTACTGTAGAATTAAAGTCTAAATTCAACAATTAAAGCTTTTCTTTAAATACTAACATATTTTACATTTATCTTAGCTTTTGCCATAGAACAGAGGATTACCCAAGGGTGTTTTCCACACAGTATCATAATGGATAGAAAGAGGAAACAATTAATGTATCTTTTTTGTCAGTTCGCCCTATAGTCTTACTGCCTTCACAAATGGAAATTTATTTCATCTTTAAAACCAAACACTTCATTTTTGTAAAGACCTGGTGCGATTGGAAGATACATTTCAATTAATTCTTCTACCAATGCACTATCTGTCCCTCATCAGAACCTTTTATAGTGTTAAAATTAACAATTGTGCAGTTGATGGCTGGATGAATCCACAAGGGAACTTGCAAAAGGCCTCAGATAACACAACATGTATAAATCATTCAGGAGAACAATTCATGAAAGAAAAGTTATCTGTGTTTTGGATGACATTGGAAGAACTAAATAGGAGTCAATTTGAAGAAGGGACATTCAACTTCATTGTCCATTTCTGCTTTTCTGTCTTTTTATTGTGTTGTAATATACATTTTCAAAATTAATTAACTATTAACTGCTAGATAAATGCTGTGCTGGCCATGATGGTGACAGATTACTTCACTGCTCTTTAAAGAGAGCTTTTGCTAGATAAGGTGGCAACTGTACTTTACTAGGAAACAAAAGGAAGTGACAGACAAGCAAGTGTTTACCAAACTGAATAGAGGGCTCAGAGGTTTCCACTCTCTGATCGTTTACATGAGCAGACTAATTCAAGACTCGAGTTGTGTTTCACCTTACCATATCTATAACGCCCATAGAGATAGCTTTGGTGTAATTGCACAGCAAGAAATCTAACTCTATGTAAATCCAGCCACCTTTCTGCATGAATTATAATCCTCTATGGTTATTGGTTACCTTCTTAGAGTTTGGAGGAAAAAAAGGGGCAAATAATCAATATGCTTGATTATTAAATAAAAAATATTTGGTGGTTTATTCTAACACAAGCAATTCAACATGTAAGCAGTTTCACAAATGCAACACAATCAACAGTAAGTCTAATTATCAATGTTTTCACCCAAGGTTCACACAACTTTCATCCAAGATTAGCCCTTTTTGCTATAAGATTCAATTAGAAAACTGGGTGAATCTTGGTTAAGTACATGAAACTTTGGCACACGTGTGGCCACCCTGCCTTAAGCAGGAGGGACTATTTAAATTTGGAGCTGTCAGACTGTAATCAGTCTGATCCTGATTTGATAGTCTGCACTCATTTGGTTTCTCCTTGGTTAGTGTTCGTACTTGCCTGCTGCTGGGTGTGACCTTGCCTCAGAGCACAACAACCAATAATGGTGAGTTATGAATATGTGTTTCTCCCTATCAATCACTAGAAGGTTTATGAGCAGTGTTGCACGCTGGGGGAGGAAATTCATATTTGGAGCTGACCTTGTGAGTGTCTCTACATGGAGCCTGAGAAGTTGATCATCTACTGTAGCATGGTGATATATTCTGAAATGGACTAGTAGCTATTATATCAAGTACTACACAGCTAGGAGCTCAAGACACAGATTGCCACAATCAGCTTAATGTTCCTTTATCTTTGAAGACTGCAAGTACATCATTCCAGCATGTTTGGAGTCTACTACATACTGGGTGCTCTGTGCCCTAACTCTCTCTCTCACAGTGTTTCAATAAAACTTTATCAGCATCATATCTTCTGTGTGAACATCAGTTTTATTGGTCGCCACTAGAAGTGAATGCTTTTGGGGTAGCAATGCAACAGTAAACTCTAGACAGACTAGGAGGGACCGATCTATCCAGCGGCTCCTTTGGGGGTGAGCGCTACACGTGAAACATTGGTAAATAGATCCTTAAAGGTGTGGTGGTTTAAGAAAGTAAAATTATTAAAATGTAATTTCTAATAGCATATTGGTTTATTGTGCATAACAGACTATCTGTTAACACGGAGTTTAGATTATATTGTAAGAATCTAATACATAAAATATAACACTAAAGGGAAAAAAGCTTTACTCACAGTGAAAAGCATCACCAAGTAAAGAAACAAAACCTTTTTTGCCGAAAATCTACAATAGGCAAAATGCCAATAGTACAAAAAAAAGAAGAAAATGTGGTGCATCCCCAACTTCTCTCCTCCCTGCTAGGCACCAGCTGCAAGCTTCAATCTGTGTACCCTCTGATCTCTGCTGCTCTCCACTGCCTGTGTCGGCAAAGGCAGCTAGTACAGGATCTAACTTGAGGCTCATTTGCATATTCTATTAAAAACACAAACTGAAAACCTATAATATTTTAATATGCTATAGGCTATAATAATATATTATACGATATGCTATACCCTATAATAATATATTATGTATAGTTAAACCTAACTGTGACCTGCTTCTTATTTTGCCGTAAAAGAAGAACCCAGTAGAATCAAAAGGGCTATTCTTAGCTGTCTCCCTTCAAAAGACACAGTGCTGATGCGTGCCCTCAAAATGTGCATTGGTGATTGCTGTTAGCAGCAATAGACGTACAACTAATGCTGGCTATACACTGTTATAAATAATTTTATTCAACCTGTGGGCTGAAGGAAAAAATTATAACAGATTTCTCCATGAAATTTTATTCAGTGGGTGGCCCTGTTGACACCCTTCTGTCTGGCCTCTTTCAAGCAAAAAAAATTGAAGAACCAGTTGGAAAATTGTTGTGCAAATGGTGACACCAGCCAATCAGTTTACATCACCATTTGGGTATTCTAACAGCGGCACCCCTGCCACTGTCAAAATACAATAGCCCATCAGGAGATTTGTTCCTTCATGCTGTGAAATAAGTATACGGTCAGCCAAACCATTACAAAATATTTTTTTAAGGGATTTTGTAGATGAAGAAATGCAGCACTCTTCCTTCCAGTCACCAGAGACAAGCCATGGCAAATATTCCATCAGTAAAGCTTTTTTTCATCAGGCATAATCTATTGCTACTACGATACATTTGCACATATTTACAGCCCAGCCCTGCAATTGTATAGTGCACTTTTGGCTTAATCATAAGTTCTTTGAAACGTGAGTCTCTGTTGGCATACATTGTAAATATATCAATATGTCTTGTGCCAACATTGAGATCCCTATTCAAATTACATTAGTGGGTAATGTTTAGCAAGCACTACAATAAGGGCCCCAACTAAAGATGAAAATCTAAATTTTTCAGATGAAAAAGGGGCAAGCAAGCAGCTTATTAGTTTTTCAACTACAAGTACACCTGTATTTTTTTTACAGCATTCAGCTTGTAAAAGGGGCATTATTACAAAAATGGTTCTACAATCTAAATTAAAGTAGGGGGGGGATCTTAGCTGACTAATAGTTCCATACCACCACTGATGTGCCACATCAAGTGTAAATTCGACACTAATTAATAAGCATTCTGGCTGATAAAGATAATACATTGAGAGCAAGACTTGCTCGTAAGAGGAGTAGAGACAAAGTCCACTGGACTATGGGTATTAGTTCTTAAAGCTAAATACAAACAAAATATCTGCTTCTCTTCTTAAATCTGCATAGTTTTATTTTTAATTTAAAATAGCCAAAATAGACATATTCAGTACCATGGACAGTGTATTATTGTGGAGGTCCAAACACTTACACAATTGTAAATCATGTAACTATAGAAACCTAACATAATTTTGCTCAAATTGTATTAACGTGTAAAGTGCTTTACCACAGAAAAAAGATTAGATCAATTGGGTTATACACACATATTCTCATGCTAGAGCATAAATTAGCTTAATTTTACAAAAAGTAGTATAATTTTATTCCCAATGTATCTACCACTATGTATAGTTTCTACATTAAAAATGCTGATATGGTTGACGTATACAGTACAGTATATTTACTCTTTGTCTCCACGGTAGTTTGTCCTGCCTCATGGCAACGAACTTGTGATAGAAAATGAAAGCTGGAAAGGAAATAGTGCCGACTATTGTGTTTGAGAAATATAATCTCTGTTCCACACACAGCCATTGTTGCTTTCACTATACCCCCTTCATCCTGTTCACTATTTATTTTCTCATGCAAATATCCTGTATCTTTACTCCTGGATAAATATATATTGTGATTGTGGTAAGGTAATTTCACCTATTTTGTTTTGCAGATTCCCAGTTAAGCCAAAATGTGGAAGACATGAGTGATTCTCCAGCTTACGTTCGCTTTTTTTTGCTTTGGGTACTTTCATTCATGCCTGTCAAAACTATTCTGTCACCTTGGGCTCTCTGCAGGCCTCCTTTAGAAAAGATGGAAATTTGGAACTCCCTTTTTTGTCCTACATGTTTGGATCTCCATCTCCAGGATCTCAGCAATACGGGGGTACCTCTCCTATTTACCACAGATGCTAGTCAAACAATGTAGATTGTGCATTCAGGAAGCCAAAGGACATGTTCAGCCAAGCACACATTTGCCATGTAAAGCCTGGCTTGGCCATGGCCATTTGGAAAAGTTAATGCTGCTGCAGTTACTGTAGCAGTTATGGGTGCCACACTTGAGGACTAATCTTCTCTCCAATGGGATCCTAATGAACCGTTGCTCAACCACCAGCACTTGCAAAAGCAGAACCATTATTCTAAGCCATGGCAGCAGCTATTACTATAGATTGCTACATCTTATGGATTCCTGAATTTCACATTTAACTCATGAGCACTCTCCAGTGTCCTTTTCAAAATATTCTGAATGTACTAAAAAATTCATTTAACTTGAAAATGTGAAAAATTGCTTGAAAAACCTCTCACTAATACTATGGATTCGATCTATCACCGCCACTGTCACCACCACCTGCCAAGACCACTATGTGAGTTTCCACAGATATAATCTTTGAAAAATAAAACAAATCTTTAATTGCAAGACTACTGTGTCCTTAACTGTTGACATGTACACATGTCCTGTACCTATCTTAGGGGCTGGATCATTGCACAAAACAGATTTACAGTAAAGATGCGTGATCCATTTCACACATAGGCATCTATACTATTTGTGTCAATAAACCTAGTAGTATATTTGATGCCACTGCTGCTTTGGTGAATGAAAGAGTGGACAGGATAATCTTCTATTCAATGTACTTATTGATAGGTGATGGTGCTTTGTGTTTGCTGCATCCCCTCAAAAAAAAAGTAAAATACTACTCATATTTTCTTCATTGTCAAGAGCCATCCTGCTGGTGCTACCCATTTCTGCTAGTGTAATACAAGTATTTAAAGAGAAAAAAAAACACCATGTGCCTGATATCCCCAGAAAATGATTATATTTGCCAAGAAAAGTGTAAATTAGTGATGCCTATTTAGCGGCACTTCTTTGCTGATAATACTGTATGTTCATCTGCATACTTTTGTACAGTATGTGTTAAAGTATACACGTTGCTGGGTGTAAGGAACTGAGAGTTGTATCCAAGCCATTTCAGATAAATAATGTAAAACACAAAGCTTTTTTAAAGTTTTTATTGCCCTTTGTGCCCTTATTGGCTCAGAAACACAAGAAGTTCTCAATAGTACCAAAACCTGACAACGTTTTTACCTTTTTACTACTATCTAAAACATTTTTAAAAAAGTGTTGTGACTGAAGTTCAGCATTATAGTGTACCTAGCCTAAGTGATTTTTAATTTTTTTATTTTTATTTACAAACCCAACATCCCAGGTGAACAATAGAAACAATCTGGGGCAAGGAGAGCAAAGCTGTAGTGTGGTATCCAGGGCTTCAGAATGCTGCAAGCTGGCCAGTATTAATGTGTGTATGAACCCTAGCATAAAATATACTATTGGCAGCATTTTGTTATGTCTGTTCAAGCAAGTGCAAAAAAATACCTGTAGATCCTGTCAGAAATTCAGAGGTGTCCGGTGTTCTGAGCACACTCCCTAGTTATCTCACGTAATCTGATTAACCCTCCCAGTTCTTATCTTGGACTAAAATTAGACCCTATGTTGTGAAAATTAAGATATGGGAAGTAGTCAAACAAAAGACAATTGTGCTGACAACATGTTTATATAGATTGTTAATTAACTTGTAGGAAATGTATTCAGTAGAAGAACTGAATTAGCTTTCAGAATGTTTTTGACAAGAAGCCAAAAATATATCTTTTAGCTTTACCATGACACCTCTCCCCTTTTTTACAATGACGCAAAGAAGAATGACTCCAATGAGTTCTCTCCTCTGTGGTCATGTTCTATCTTGTCCTGCATGAGAACACAATTCCCTGCATCACCAGAGAGAACCATCAGCTGGGGTTCCTCAAGTAGGAGTGTAAAGACCCCTCCAACTAAATCCCAGCACCACTGACATTTCAGCCTGTTCCCTTGCAGATAGGAGAAGGCTACTCTGAACCTCTATGCTAGCTCCCAACAGGTGTGGATCAGGATTGGCCAGCAAATCACCCTGTGGACCCGCTTCATCTGCTGGCCACAGACTACACACTGGAAGGGTACAGGCAAATTTGTCATTGTGGGCTGTCATCATTCTCAGACATTTGCCCAGGTCATCTGGAGGCACTTTAACAGTTCTACACAATGAGATGTTTGGGCCTGGTATAAGACCACTCCTATGTGACCTGGAGCTTGGTACTGCCATGACAATCTGCATGTGATGTATAATTTTAATTACTTAGAATTATCCTTTAAAGCCCTGGTCCTCAACTGGTGCGTCGTGACCCAAAAGTGGGTTGCGACCCCATGTTCAGTGGAGCAAAACAAATGACAAACGCACTCAACAATTTGTCACCAACTAAACTATACTCATAGTTTAGATGAGGACCGCACTATAAGAGGTGCCCTGGTGCGGCTGTGCGGCTTTCAAATTTTCTGCAGAAGGAGTGTATCCAAACCTCTGTTATTAACCTTAGTGGTGAGACAAGTTTTTTTACATGCTGACTTGTGAGTGTGCCATGATACCTTTCTACTTCCCATGTTCAGTGGGTCGCTGCATGACTTCCACTGCTCTAGGTGAGAGGCTCATAGCGCAGCACTGTCAGTTCTCGTGCCGAGCAGCCATTCAAAATATGCTGCCTGACGCCGAGTGTCAGCTTGAGGTGAGGTGGGCTGGGGGTATGGCTACGAGGGAGCTCCATCCATACGTGCATTGCTTACAGCTCCCTCGCATGACCGGAGTGACATCACGTTCTAGCTCCCGACACCTCTACAGGGAGTGGAAGGGAGCTCTACAAGCATTGCACGTATGAATGGAGCTTCATCACAGCACAGCAGGCAACACTGAACCCCCAAATTTATTTGGGGAGTGTGTATGTGTGTTTGCGAATGTCTCTGAGTGTGTGAGATTGTGTCTGTGGTTGTGTGTGTCTGTCAGTGTTTTAATCGTAAACTACCACGCAATCGCACCTACTGTTCATTATGTTGCGGGAAGTGCGTTGCAATTCATTTAAATGGCACCCCAAACACACTTCCCGCCTACAGTTTGATTGCTTGTACCGGAACATGTGGTACTGCAGTGCTGTGCGTTCCAGTGTGGTGCGACTTGGGTTGTGACCTAATGACCAAGGACAACTGTGGATCCTCAGGTTATACAGGTTGAGAACCACTGATTTAAAGTGAAACTAAAACTGTAATTTTCATTTTGCATAGGGAGGGGTATAACCCTGGTCATTTTTTCATTCCATCATTGTCCCATTGGGGAGATTTTTCTTTACTTCTTGTCCCTTAGCCACAACAGAGAGTGAGAAGTCATTTCAAAATAAGGGAAATCCCTGTTGTCACCAGAGTCACCAGAAATAGTGCCACCACTGGAGGAGTTACCCTCTATTCTTGTTCTGCTGACAACTAAAAATGTTGAATTTTCTTTCTCTTTCACTCTAAGTAATATTGGTCACCAGAACAGATAGTTAATATGAATCTCAATAATGAAGACCCAGGCAGCAATAAAAACCTGACAGAGGGTCTTAATCCCTCTCCATTCTATCCAAAGCGAAAAATAAAGTTTTGACTTTGGTTCTCTTTAAAACAGATTTCATATAAACCCAACATATAAAATGCAATGAGGATATATTGTCTTGTAGACAAAAAACAATTATCATGTTTTACAGTATTTGCAAAATGCAGTGCACTTTAAATTGTATTTATTCATTTTTATCTAGAAAGTTAGATTTCTAATATATTTGCAGGAGACATCTACAGGACAAAGAAAACATAGGTAAAAGGGATGTAGGCTTCTGTCTCATTTATCATAAGCAGTATTGCACGGCGTGACCTTACAAACATTCCATTTATCTTTATGCTTGGCATTATATGTTATATTTTTCATCACTACTAGTGTACAAATTTTATTTTGTTTGCAAAAAATGAATTTTTAAAATATCTGCCCTGTCCAAGTCTTTCACATACTTTGCTTTGGCATTCATTTAACAAATATCTACATTGTATTTTGTTTGCATCACAAAAATAGATTTTTTTAATGTCTTTTTCTGATCTTAGATCATGTTCTTTTGAGATCAGTGGATTTACTGTTTATTATTAAAAAGTTCACATACACAAAGTCAAAGTGACTGTCAAAAGTATCCAAATCCAGCAATATTTAGCATATAGATTTAAGTACTTTTACACCATAAGCTGGGAATCCTTTTTAAGCTGGGAATCCCAGGGCAGGGGCAGATCTTCTTTGGTCAGGTGGGGACAACAAGGTAATCTTAGCTATAGATGGGAAGATGTCCTGCAGAGCATGATGGGAGGGATACATCTTTCCACTGACTGTAACACCAAGATCCACTACTATGGGGTCTATTCACAAAGCTGCCGAAGGATCTGGCCGTAGCTTCGGCCGATCCTTCGGCTGGCTTCGGCCCCAGGACCCCTTCGGTTCAGGAGAACCGAGGGGGTCTGTACGGGCTATTCACAATAGCCCGTACAGCTCCCGATCACGGCCGAGCAGCTCAGTTGAGCGCTGAGCCGTGCTGAAAGCCGAAGCTGGCCGGCCGACAGCCGGCTTCTGACAGCTGGGCGGAGCCAGCCGTGATCTTACGGATGGCTCCGGCCACTTTCAGGGAGATCAGCGTCCCTGGTTGCTAACCAGGGACACTGATCTCCAAACATCTAACTCTCCCTGGCGCCCCGGGAGTCTCCCGCTCCCGGCCGCCAAGGAGAAAAACCCCGCTCTGTCTTTTTTCTTTATACTGACACGAGCATGTCAGAATAGAAAAAAATAGATAAATAGATAAAAATAGATAAAAAAGAAAAAAAAAATTCCCATTCAAAAGCATTGGGACATTACTATTGGCTATTTCAATTTCAATAGCCAATAGTAAACTAGCATTGTACCCGCCCTCTTTTTCAGTTCCCCATCAGGTCAATGAGCGGGGGGCTCCCAGAGCGCCCGTGGGACTTTTTAATTTTTTTTTTATTTTTATTTTTTTACAGCAGCAGAGCCGCCGGACAATAGGAAACTATTGGGCGGAGCTAGCTGTCACTGCTAGCTCTGCACAATCGTTTTCTATTAACTTTTTTCTACTTTTTTCACTCTTTTCTGTTCTGCTCGGTGCCTCTGAGGGACCGAGCAGAACAGCCGAGCCAAATGCCGCTCGGCGGCATTCGGCTATTCTCTCACTGCTGTTCGGGATCTTTCAGAATAGCCCGAACAGCAGTGAGAAGCCTGCCGGAGGTTCGGCTCAGCCGATCCAGATGTTGGATCGGCTGAGTCGAACTCCTTCTGCACTTCGGGTCAGCCGAACATGCTGAGCATGTTCGGCTGATCCGAAGCCACACGAAGCAAGCCGATGTACGGCTGATTTCAGCCGATATACGGCTGAAATCAGCCGTACCAGCCTGAAGTGAATAGCCGAACAGTGTTCGGCTCACTCCACTTCTGATTGGTCATTCACTCGGCTTTGTGAATAGACCCCTAAGTTTCTCAGATGACTTGACTAACTGACTGTGTTGCCATCAATAGTAAACACAATCTACATGAGAGGGGAGATTTTGGCTCATCGCTCCCTGGTGTACCCATAACAATGTGATCCTCATCTAAGCATCATATTAGACATTCTATAAGAGTGTGGGATTGAGCCATTTATGGCCATGCATCTTATTGCACAGTGACCAACAAGGAGGAGCCTTAGAGACTTATGCAATTAATAAACAATTGGGAAAGGGTGGAGGGAATTAATAAGATGGTATCTACAAAATTAGAATGTAATAGAGTTCACAATATCTGATTGTGGCACTGTTAACAGGATAGTAATTTGAATGCTGACACTTATGGTTTTAATAGTTAGCCTAACTAAAGCCTTTTTTTTCTTTTTGATGGAGTGGAGAAAGGTTAGAATCATTCTAATTTTTTATAGATATCTGTGTACACATTGGGGAGATTTTACCCTCACGTCTGCCCTAGTGACAGGTTTAGAGGGACAGAAAGTGGTAGTAAATGTCTCCAACGGGCACAGAGATAGAAACAACAACCCTAAAAAACTTTTTTTTTCAGGAAACTAGGGAAGTTAGAACTTTTATGCCCTTATTTTTGCCGACCACCATCATTTCTTGTCACAGGCATTAAAAGTGAAAGGATATCTACCAAAAGGAGACAAAGGCAGAAAAAAAATCCAATGAGGTTCTAACCCTTTCCCACTTTATTAAAGGTTTTGGCTGAAGACAAGTTTTAATATAGTACTAGTCATAATGAGCAGTGGGTGCCATGTATTGGAGGGACTGTTTGACTGCGGCATTCGTTTTTAGAAAACAATTTTGTTCTTCTCCTGCCTGGCTACATAATGTTTGCATGAGCTAAGATTTTCCTATTGTCTTTTTCTTTGTCATCACTTTTTAGGAACTGGTACACATTTCTTGTATAAGCCTCCACAATTATTAGAAAGGAATGTGTATATAAATACTATACAAGTATAGGCTTTTGCAATAAATCTCTACCAAAATCCTGGAAGTGGCACGTTCACTCACATTAGATCAAATAGTAATTCCATTTTAAACATTAATGTATTTTTGCAACATGGTTTGTGACACAAACCACACTTTTCAAATACTCAGTCACATGATTTACATAGGTTAAGCATTAAGTAGTCAGAAATGAACCTGACTTTTTAGAAGAGTTGTTATAATATGGTAGATTTGCTGAATACCATAGGTGGCAATAGTAGGTAATGAACAACACTAGCTATAGAAGAAGCTAGATCTGTATTTCTTCTGTATACCTAAATCAGCCCATGCAATTGTTTTTGCAAAAAAAGTAACCTGTAGTAATAAAAGGAGAAATACAGTGTTTCATCATGTTTGTAAAGGTATCTGTCAAAACACGGCTGCAAACTCTTAAAGTTCAACTCCAGGGTAATGAAAACTATCACTCATGAGAAGCCGATCTGCATTTTTGCTAAGCTGGACTGTCCTGAACGTTATGTCTTCAGGGCAGGCACAAGAATCCTCTCAAAATTGCTGTGCCAGTTATACCACCAAGACATGCTGCCTCAGCTACTCCATAGTTGAACTCTCCATCTAACACCCTCTGTCCATTCCATTAAACAGTGTACTCCCCACAGTCACCCAGGGTGGGGTCAAAACCAGCATAGGCTCCCTGGACTTACCACTCTGGTCAATGCTGCTAGCCTCTGCTATCACTTTCTTAGCAAACTCACACTACAGTTACTAAATCTCTCAGTGGGAGAACCACTGTACCACCATATAAATGTTAACAAAAAGTAAATATATATATATATTTATATATATATATCGTATTTTGCGCTCTATAAGGTGCTCCGGACCATAGGACACAGGGGTGTGTTCTGTGACAGCTGTAGTTAGTCACAGCTGAGACAGGTGGC
>NW_017307463.1:367323-369783 GCF_000935625.1 Nanorana parkeri | reverse complement strand
ATATATATATTTGTGGTACATTGTTGAATATACTGTATATACTTTATATACGGATATAAAAATGTGAAAGTAATAGGCATATTCAGCCTGACACACTTCTTATTAAAGAGGGATTGACAGGATAAGCTGTGGCAAAAATAGGCAAGTAGAGAGCAAATTGCTAGTCACCAGTATTGCCTGTAGTTTCCCTTCCGCCAATCTTTCCCTGTTACTGACTTACCATGCCTTGTTCTGCACTGTGTCTCTGTGTGGAGGTGACCATCCTGGTAGAGGTGGGGCTTTGCTTCCTCGTGTCTGAGCCTCCAGCAAGGACAAGAGCCTAGGCCTAGGAATACCAGACAAATGTTGTTTTTATTTAAGGTATTGCTTAAACAATACTATTAAACTGTTAATTTGTAGAGAAGTTCCTCTGTTAAACACAAACAGTTTAATAGTTTTAGGAATATAGGGTGTCTATGATATTCAATCATACAATAAAGTTGCAAACATGAGCCACTTGATTGACAACAAATAAAATAAATCAATGCACAATGCATACATGCAGTTTATTTGTCTGGAGCTCTCCATATTATGAGGTAATGCAAAACATGACACATCTTGCTATACTTATGGGAATAAAAGGGGCTATTATATACATTACAGAAGAAAAATACAAAAGACTACCTATGTTTTTATGATTCAATCGGGAAGATGTCATAAGACAGTTATCACAATTAGTTTAAAGTAAGCTTACTAAAACACCATTGATATCTATATTTCATCAAAGAAAACACTCCCAGCACAATAATCACTAAAATAGTTGCTATTATATATGACCTAATGACAGTAATAATAGTGATTATTATATTGACAATAGTAATAATAATTAAGTTGACGTACAAGTACAAAAATTTAAGGGGTGCTATTTGGGTCTGTATGTAATCCGTACAATTTTTTATAAGAAACTACTAGGGCCATTTTTACATGTCCTGTGCTGGAATAAAAAAATTGGAATCAATGAGCAAATGAATGAATAAATATCTGTACAACATTTTCAAATGATTTCCAAGGACTTCAAGCATCCTGGGCACATTTGCAGGCCATGAAAATAAAAGCAGTTTAATAAAAATTACACTGCGACTTTCAAAGCTATTTTAAAGGTCATATTCTCTTCACATACCCCAGATTCATTCTAGTTTCTTCTTTTGTCCCTCTAGAAACACATTTAGAAAGTAAAGAATAAAAGGCAAGAGAGTATTTTTTTTATTTCTTTTTTTTTTTTTGTGGTTGAAAACTGAATAAGAGAGTTGAAAGTCCCTCTAGGCTCTCGAGGCTTGTGGGCAATGCTAGGCTATTTTCGGCCATTTAGCTTCTACATTATCACTGTTCCCTTTTCTTCATTATTCTCCACTTATCCAAGGCAGCATCACTGCACAGCCCAAATAGAAAGTTGTAATTACCCAGCCTGCCACCTGATAGTACCCCTTCTATCATCTTTATCTCACAAGGCCTTCGTGTTTCTTCACTGGATAAAACGTGCCCGTGGCAATGTCTGTGATAGCACATCTCAAAGATACATTTAAAGTTTTCTCATTTATCTCAGTAAAATGCTGAAGCCAAGCAATTATAAGACACACTTGATGGTGTGTTTGTCAAGATTCACTACTTTGTCTCATCTTTTCTTGTTGAAAAAATGATATTGCATAATATTATAACATACAGCAAAGTAATATGAATAATACATAAATGGCAATGATTGCCATGAGCTCGGATTGATAGGTTGCACTCTAAGATTTGATTCTTGTTTTCTTAGCTATCCGCAGTCACCATCAGTCACCATCTGCTCTGTATAGTCACACCAGAATTGCAAAGACGGCTTAATATCATTATTATTAAAAAGCCATTTTCAATGGTGGTGAATCTTGGAGATATGGGAAGCATTTGAGGAACATATGAATACTTGTGGGTCAGTTTTCTTATAGCTGACATACAACAATATAGGCGACAATAGGCTAAGAAAATATTGATAGCTCTTTTGCCTGTAACATATCAGCGCAATTCAGAGCTGGTCATGGAGACCAGTTCCATAATTTCTAGCCAAAAAGCCAATATTTCAGAAACAAAATATAATGACTAAATAAACTTACCAGCTAGTTATTATTTTCACTTTATAACTTAGCCACTCTGAACAATGAAGTTGGTATCAGTTCCATGCATATTATTATTGCATAGACATCCAAAGTGAAGAGTAGGAGATGACGCAATCTTTAACCTCCCTGGCGGTATGATTATGCAGGATTTTAGCATGCCAAAGTGGTACATTGTTTTTTATGGAAATTTGTTGTTTTATATTGTAGGCCTGTAATTCTTAGTAAATCTTAGGAATAACTCACCTAAATCTGTCCAAACAAGAGTCCAGTAGACATCCCAGGTATGATAAAGTTTGAAACACGAAATAAAAAAATTATAATATAATAAATT
>NW_017307463.1:360338-365355 GCF_000935625.1 Nanorana parkeri | reverse complement strand
ATTATAATTTTTTATAATTATTTATTATATTATAATTTCTTATAATTGTGAAAACGTGTCAGGCAGGGCACTGGACAAAGCTCTAGGGACAAAATTGAAGTGAAATAGTTTGATACATAAGTGTAATCAGAGCCGATTACATTGTATTGTGTGTATCCTTTGTACATTGCAACTTTTCACTTTTGAATTTCCCGCCGGCTGTGACGCCCGAAAACAAAACTAAAAGTCAGATGCCGGCATCGGCCAGCCGCGTACAGCAGAGGACACCGCGGGCTCGCAGGGACAAGGTAAGTGACACTTTTCTGTGCAATCCCGAGTATGGCTCGGGATTACCGCTCCTGGTATTGAAAATTAACCCCGAGCCAGACTCGGGAATACCCCCAGGGAGGTTAAAGTGACACTAAACACAGGAGTTAAATGTTAAAAATGTATTCAAGTACCTTAACTATTAACAAAAAATTTTCTTATTTGTGTATCACTTGACTGTACATCCTCAAATCATCTCTGAATTAGTGCTGACACTGTACTTCCTTCTGGAGCGTGGATACTTTTGTTCCCTATGGTCCCTATGTGTGTTGTAAAGTATCCACCGCTCCAAACTCGTTCCTGTGATAGACTACAATCTCACATTTAGTTTGCTAATTTGTATCAAGATTGTAGTCCATCATGGGAGTGATCTTGAAGCGGTGGCTACTTTAGAACACACACAGGGACCATCCAGAACAAAAGCAGCCCCCCTCCAGAAGGAAGGACAGTGTCAGCACCAATTCAGAGATGATTTGATGATCTACAGCCGAGTGATACACAAATAAGCTGTATTTTTGTTAATAGTTAGGGTACTTGAATTCATTTTTAACATTTAACTCCTGAGTTTAGTGTCACTTTAAATTACCTTTAGTAAGGTTTAAAGGTATCAAAAGTATTGCCAGAGGTTTTAGCAAAGTTTTTTTTTTTAATATTATAATCGGTATTGTATTTTACAATATAGACAATTTGTTACAAAGTGCACACCAGTACAGGAAAAAAAAGAGGACAGAGAGTAACGGTAACTCAACTAGGCCCATGTCAGGTGTGGTATTACACAATGGCTAACCTGGACTGTGTAATAACATTTTATAATAACCTCATTAGTTTTTTATGTGTCAATGCTGGATCAATGTGGGAGTGATGGAGCTTGAGCAGCCAGATGCTGTTTCTTTCATGTGTGGCCCACTATCCCAAAAGGAGTGTGTTCAGAGTGCCTTGTGTAAAGAAGATAAGGATGAGGTGGGAAGTTCAGTGAAGGTAAGTAAAAGGAAGAAGAGTAGACATGTGCGATTCGTTTAGTTCTGAATCGAAATTCGGAACGAAATTTCAGAAATTCGGAGATTCTGATGTATCCGAATTCCGAGTTACAGGTATAACGAATGCAAGCGAATCTGAATTTCCGATTCGTTTTTTTTGGACGAACTTTCGTTGCAGCAAAGTGGCATGTGAGAACCCCAAATTTTTTTTTACCTCTTAAATGTCACTTTGCTGCAACGAACAAACGAATGAAAACGAAACAAATTAGAAATGAAATTTTGTACGGATTTCCGCTAACCTATTCATTAACGATATTGGGGAGGAGGTAAACAGCCATGTTTCAGTGTTTGTTGATGATACCAAAATCGGGAGGAATATTCACTGAATCAGACACTATAACATTACTGGAGGATTCACCGGCGCCCGCAACTTCCCCACAAGGTCACCGCTGCCGCCCCGAGGCCGGGCCTCGGTGGCCTTGTGGGAAATCCAGGCCTGCCTGGGGAAGTCCCAAAGGGAAACAGATCTGGGGGTCATTATAGACCACAGGCTGAATAATAGCTTGCAGTGTCAGGCTGCAGTAAACAAAGCAAGTAGAGTCCTTTCCTGTATTAAGAGGTGGATGTTTTGTAGGGACAAGTCCGTGCCACATTATAGATCACTGGTTCGGCCTCATCTAGATTACGCGGTCCAGTTTTGGGCACCAGTGAACAGAGGGGAAGTCCTTGAACTGGAAAGGGTCCAGGGGAAGGCAACCAAACTTATAAAGGGGATGGAGGACCTGAGCTATGAGAACAGGCTCCTAAAATTAAACATGTTCTCCTTGGAAGTAAGGAGATAAAGGGGGGACATGATTTTCATGTATAAGATGTTTACCGGGGATAGCAACATTAGCAACAAACTTTTTACAATTAACTCCATGACAAGGACGAGAGGCCACCACTTAAAATTGGTGGAGAAAAAATTTCAGCACAAGGGGCGAAGGGGTTTCTCCTCAGTTAGATCAGTCAAGGTCTGGAACTCGCTGCCACATACTGTGATTTTGGCTGAGAGTGTGGAATCGTTCAAGAGGCGATTGGACGATTTCCTCAGGGACCGTAATATACAGGGGTACTAGTACTCTTAAGATTGAGAACACACAGGGACCTATAAATACCACACACCAATAGGACCATACACACATACACAAATAGGTTGGACTTGATGGACATAAGTCTTTATTCAACCTCAAATACTATGTAACTATGTAACTATGTCCAAATCCGAATTCCGAAACGAATTGACTTTCGGACCCAAATTCCGAAAAAAGAAATAAAGCAAAATCTGAATAAAAACAAAACGAAACTAAACAATTTTTGGGCTGGTGAACATGTCTAGAGAAGAGACAGGAGTTCATTGTAGAGGAAATTGGAGGGCAGATGCCAGTGTGGTTGGGTGAGCGGGGACCCTTAATAAAGTTTTGATAAACACACATAGGCACTGATCATATATTGACTAGTTAATGGACTACAAAAACCAAGATAATGTTACTGAGAGAAATTTCAGTAATCACTTTAAAGGTGCCCATAAACTGTTTGAATTACCGTCGGTTTTTGAGGAACCAGAGGAAATTCGCCCAGTGTATGCTGCTGTCAGCATCCTTTCTATCGGCATCCCTCGATCAACAAAAATAGATCAGTGTATAGCCAGCTTAAGTGTCACAGAACAACCCGCTACCCAGCCTGAAATTATCACTTTAAACAAATGTATATTTTGCCTTTTTGTTGATTATGTCTGCCTGTCTATATTAGGGGAGACTTAAATGAAGTAAAAAGGTTGTTTTGCATTTAAAAGCAAATATGTTCCAGAAGTGCCCCCCCTCCACACACACTGTGGTAGGCACCATCTGGTACCTAAAAAATACTTGTGTCTCCCAAAAATATCACCAGGTATTTCTAATGGCTGGGTTTTTTTTTAGAAAGCATGAATAAGTACACCACTGTGGCAGCAAAACTCATTACATAGAGGAAAACTGTGCTTCCAGCAGTTAACTGCCTTCAAAATACAATGGTTTATTCTCAGTTTTCCCTACAATTTCAAGAATTAAAGCACATGTTTTTCAGGGGTGCCAATATAGGTTTTATATTATGCACCTTAATGCTGGCCATACAGTTGACATGTGGGTGTCAATCAATCATTCAATCAGTTTTTGACTGACAAAAATTATCATTTTAATTAAACGTTCTTCAGCCATCTGCTTTTCAAGGTTTTGATAATTTCCTGATTTTAAGCAATGCAATGATGGAAAAAGGGGAATAATTGACTGTTATTGTGGTGGCTTTGATAGATTTCCACAGTAATTTCAATCATTTGTTCTTCTGAAATGTGGAAATGATTAAAACTGTGGTTAGTAAATTGATGCGGACCAATCAATGTTATAATTTTTCAGATGAAGGCTGATAAAAAGCTTCAAAACAGATGGGCTACCTGGATGTTGTCTGTTGTACACAAAGTGTGCTTACATACAGAACTTGATTATAGTGAATGTATACAGTATAGGAAAACATATTTAGTGCATCCTTGCAACACTTGCACATTTCCCCATGTGTTATTCCTTACAACTGCTGGCAGCTGCCTGCATTCCAGCATCCAAGGATGCTGTGCAATTAATGACATAATTGGTTTTTATGACGCCATGCAAAAAAGGGGAAAGACATGGCATGTGCCAAAATTCCATATCAGAGGTTTAAATAGTATGGTTTTGAAGGGGGGACCCCATGCAAAAAAACAAAATAAAGCATGGGCCCTACCTCAAAATCTATACCAGATCTCACTCCAAGCATGCAACCTGGCAGGCCAGAAAAAAAAGAGGATCAGCAAGCATGCGCCCCTCACCTCCTTAACCATACAAAGCCACATGCCCTCAACATTAGGAAGTGCACCACAACAATCAACGTCTGAAACCAGTAATGTCATCAATCATTAGGATGCAGGAGGATGGCCCACATAGCGTCCTTGGTTGCTGGAAGCTCCACATCTTTTTTTCTTGGCATCTGAAAGTAATCCACTTTGTTTACAAACAGAGCAAAGTGGCCAGAAAAATGCCACATAGCAGCAATTTAAATTGATTTTTTTTCTCTAAATGTAATTTTTGTTTTAGTACATCATATAGGTGCACCGCCTCACATGCAGGTTCAAGGCATCCCCAACGCATGTTATTTACAGGTATTGTGTATTTTTAATGCTGGCCTTTAATCCTTTTTAAAATAGAGATGCTTTCTGCTTAATGGTATTTCATTTTATTTTGTTTTTTGTTTTTTTGCATAGGTACATTCCAGTGGCAGTGCCCAGCTTGCAAATTGGTCTTAAAAAGGACAAGAATTGCAAGTTTAGGCTCCCAATAGACTTCAATGGGGTTCGCGGCTACAGTAGGTTTGGGATTTGCAATTTTTTTTAATTGTTTGATGCAGGTTCAGCAAACCAAATTTTGCTTGGTTCCCTAATCACTACTACAGAACTCTACCTATCCTCCACTCGCCCCCTCCCTCTCTACATTCATGCATTGATTTTTTTCTCCCAGCAAAACAGTGGTTGTGCATTGACTCCTAAGAGCATGGCCACATACTGTGTGTATGGAAAGGGCTTTGGGGAGATGTAGTTCTGGATGGGGGGGGGGGGGGTGCCCATGACAACAGAAACTGAGGTTACAGCAGCTGCTTCTGCTAGAATTTTACAAGATTGGTGTGGTCCACGG
>NW_017307463.1:357854-360248 GCF_000935625.1 Nanorana parkeri | reverse complement strand
TGGTGAGAGGGCTTTGGGGAGAGGTGGTGTGGGGTGGGGGGGGGGGGTGTGCCCATGACAACAGAAACTGAGGTTACAGCAGCTGCTTCTGCTAGAATTTTACAAGCTTGGTGATGTCACAGGGAGCAATAGAAGCTGTTTTGCTTTACAAAACAAGATTAAAAAAAATAATAATTATGCTCCAGAGAGGGAAAAGGAGGTTTAGGGTAAATTTGGGTAAACTCTTTTATGGTAATTTCCAAGTGATTGAAGTTGCTTGACTGTACACTATTGCAC
Organism: Nanorana parkeri; assembly: GCF_000935625.1. Taxonomy (NCBI): domain Eukaryota; kingdom Metazoa; phylum Chordata; class Amphibia; order Anura; family Dicroglossidae; genus Nanorana; species Nanorana parkeri. The sequence goes on along the minus strand of NW_017307463.1, from coordinate 359,972 downwards.
TGACTTGCCTAAAATCCAGTAAAATTGTTCACCCCATGAGGGAATAGTTCCCAAACAATTCCATATTTTAAAACTTTAATTCAAGACAAATTTTATTTTGAAATGTACTAGGTTTATAAATAGGAAATCAAAAGTAATATAGAACATTCTCTTCTTCAGCCATCAGCTGACAAGTCTTACTTTGGAAAAAAAAAGTTTAGATTCAGTGTCATTGATTACTTCGAAAAAGAAGTTTCCTATTGGAAAAGCAAAAAAAGCGACCGTTCCCATAGAATGTTCTGTAGCACTTTATTGTAGCGACAGGTTGCAGCTGGCCTGCCTCTTACTGTGTGCTTAGACTGGCACTTTATTATCAGAAAGGAACACATCTAGACTAATGTGAACAGTATAAAGAGGCCCAGGGAGTCATAGCTCTTCATTCGACCTCCATTCTTTCCACTTTTTCTGCTGTTGCTCTCTTGATAATTGCAGTTTAATTGGGTGACAAGAAATGAAAACTGTGTCCACATTATCCAGGATTATCTCTTTTCTCGAAGCTTGCCACTAACTGAAAGAAGCCCATTTATCAGTCCAAAGGGATGAGATCAGTTGCTTCTGCCAGAAAGCAAAAAGTGAGAGGAAAAGGACTGGAATAAGAAAAAAGGAGCTTGACAGCTAAGAAAAATTATTTCAGTTGTTTATCACGAAGAAAGTTTATCTGATTCTTCACAAAATACTACAGAGCCTCCGAGTGTCTTGCCTTGAGTAATGAACATTGACCAAGTTCCCTTCCTCTCTACTCGATTTGCTCCAGCACTGCCTTGCCTTTGTGTGGGCACAGTTCGACTTTAAAAGCCTCTTTCAGACAGCATGAATACACTTCATTTTACCAAAAAGAACTTTGTATTGATAGCTAGAAAAAAGGGAGGTTGTTTAGAAAGGAACGGTAGACAATGAGTACAAAATGAAGAGCTTTCACTCCCCATTATGAGCATGTCGCTCTATTCTTCTCAGCTGTTTATACATTCTCGGCACAATAATGACTCTTTGCAATAATATGTTTCTCCTTTTACACTATTCAGGTTGGAAAAAAGGGCCTCACATCATGACCATGGCAATAAATACTATAGAAATGTGGGTATAATGTTGATTTGCATACGGTGAGAAGATCAAGGTGTAACTAAAGGCCAAAAAAAAATTATATATATATTGCCCTAGTGTTCATTCAGTGTAGAGAAAGATCCAGGTAAAAAGGACCTTGCTTTTCAATTGCTGTTGCATTTGTGTGACTATTTTAGACTAATGCACTGACTGTTAAATAGAAAGAGCAGTCTTTGAAATTGTCTACTGCTCTCAAATCCCTAGCTGCAGTGTCTAAACAGGAGTGGCTCTTATTCTACATGGAAAAGGAGGCTTTAGTTCAGTAAGAGCAGTGTTCATGAAGGTTAAGAAGCATATTGTATTCTTTCAAATGAATGTTTTTCAAGAAAAAAATAACTCATTATCCATAAATGGCTACTGTAAATACAAAGTAAATAACGCTTATTATTTAGTACAATCAGTTCTTTCTGATTTGCATAGATATGAAACACTCCTATTGCTTATATATCTGTATATATGTAAATAGCGCATTTTTAAGTCACCCAGTGTATTTGATAATGGCGCTGTTTATGTTCAGTTGGCTGTATATACCTTATTAATATGGTTTGAACATTGTATCTAACTTGCTTTATGTTAATTGTGTCAATTTTCCCTGTTACAGTTCCTAAATCACTGTGCTGGTAGTACTGTAGTAAATTTAGATATGATATACAGGAGCTTTATTGCTTGCTGTATGGTAGAGCAAAATGACAAAATGACAATACTATGCAGCTTATAGGTGAGCCAATGAACCTCATAAAATACAAGAGAATATTTTCAGTATCTTGATAATATGTGTAGGGGCCCTGCCCTATGCTGTTGAGTCCCCAGTTGAGTTGAAAGGGGGTGGTTGTAGCAGCACAAGAAGCCAATCAGATATACTGCAGTACAATAAACACACTGATAAAATGAGAAAGCATAGTGACATAGAGATGAGCTCATGAGTGTGCTGCTTCTCCTTCACTGTCCAGTCATGGGGGGGGGGGGGAGGGGGGGGGG
>NW_017307463.1:350933-357810 GCF_000935625.1 Nanorana parkeri | reverse complement strand
TCTGCCGCGCCAGGATCAGAGGTAAGAGATGCGAGGGGGGGGGGGGGGAATGAGGAGGAGATTGCTAAGTGAAAGAGAAACTCAGGCAGAGAAGGATTTGGTCCCCTTCCCTGCCAGGCAGCACTGTGCTGTGTGGCAAAGCTATGCAAATCCTAAGACTGAATGGACCTAAATGCCTGAAGTTCTGGTTTAAAGCCCATCTTTAGGTAAAATGAGCAATAATAATGAATACCTTTAAGGAGCATAACATTTGAAAACAAAAGGTTGGATGCTCCTATTTAAAAAGCAATGTTGCCAACAGGTGTGGCTCCTTAATATATGCAAGCTCTTTGTTGTTTTTTTTGCTGCCCTCGTGGCCAACCGATGTGACCACAGTACAAAAGGAATGCTAAGGACCCTTTAAGGCTTATCTGCCCCTGTTTTAATGGTTTATCTCCCCCTTTCTCTCTTGGATAATTATCCTCAGAAAAGATGGCTACGAGAGGTGGAGTTTTCATCATCTTCTTCAGTCTGCTGCGGAATACATTTTTAGATTTCCAATACCAATGGCTAGAGAACTGATCCTCAGAGTTGGCAACATTGGTTGTCTACACTGAGAAAGCTGCCAATGGTGTACCTTGCTACTGCTCACTTTTAGTTATTGGCTATGATATGCTTTGTTGTCTGCTAATTAAAAGGAATACCTGCTAATTAAAAGGAAAACACCTGCAGCTGCTGCAAACTAGCACATCTAATAAATAGGGGGATCAACCTCATCCCCAAGATGCTATATCATGCAGTGTTCTCTTTCTCCTCTTTTTTGCACACATATAAGAAGAGGAAGATGGTAATGATCCTGCTGCCTCCCCTCCTTAATCTTTTCGAGCAATTTCCTGCTGTTATGAGTCCCCAACAAAAACATGGTGGTGAGTCAGGTGTTGAAGTTATCCTTCTTCCTCTGCATGAAACCGGTTTGTACTACCTCTAACATTAAGATTAGGATGAAATAATTAATGTTGAATTTTTTTAAAATAGTTTCTTTTTCATTGTCTCTGCTAATAAATTTGGTTTTCCTGTTTAAAGAGATGCAGTACTGCCTGTCCTTCTAGTGCATCTTCATTGCAGCTTAACAAATTGGCCTCATAGCCTGGCCACATGGCAGTGGTGTGCACACCTGACTGCACAATGAGAAGTCTAAGGAGAGGCATACATTGAATTGGCAATCTAAGGGGTTATGCACTTGGCTTCATCGGCTAAAATCAGCCGTACATCGGCTGCCTTCGTTCAGCTGAATATGCTCTGCATGAAGGAGTTCGTCTCAGCCGATCCAACATCTGGATCGGCTGAGCCGAAGCCCCAGCAGCTCACTCTCATAGGGGCCAAACGGCAGTGAGTGAATAGCGTCATAATGAAGCATCTGACAGATGCCGCCAAAATAAAAACAATTGGGCGGAGCTAGCGGTGACATCACCGCTAGCTCCGCCCAACTGTTTACTATTGGCCAGGACCTGCCAGAGTCTTCTAGCAGGTCCCGGGCAAAAAAAGCAACTGGGCGGAGCTAGCCGTTACGTCACTGGTCTTCCTGAAGCTTTGGAAGAATTTCACCCCCCAGAAGCGGCTCGCTCTTTCTCTCTGCTCCTGCTCTTTTTAGCACTGACATTTCCAAGCCATCCTCCATGAAGGTGAATGCCTCTTTTGTGGGAGTTGGGACTTTTCTTTTTCAGTCGCTAGTGGGTTCCACTCCAGGAGAAAAACAACTTCATTGGATATTCAGAACTGCCTATGTTGTTGTCAAACTGGCTCTCAATGAGTGCCTATACCTTGGAAACGCCCCCCTTATCAGATCAGGATCTTTACAGATCATAAGAACCTACAGTGCCTTTAGGCTACCAGACAGTTAAGTATAAAGTGTCTTATTTTACAGATGCATTTTGTTTGTTTTTTATTTCTATGGCAAGGGCTCGGGTAGGGTATATTAGTAAGTTTGTTTTGAAAGTTTGGAGATAAAAAATAAATTTCAGTGCAAACATTTCACTTTTAAGTAAGATAAATCAGGTGTCCATTGTTCATAATTGCCCTTGCTATAAGTTCCTGTGCCAATAAATTGAGCACAACACCTTTTGGAACCAAAAATGCCATACACAGAAATTAGCAAGTGTGGAGAATGTAGTCCTTTGACAAACAGGAAAATGGGAATTCTGAGGTGGTATCAAAGTCAGAAGTCAGGAGTAAAGTCAGGAGAAGTCAGGAGTATTTGCTTCTTAGAGATGTCAAATAAGATAGATTCATATTTTCCAGAAGACTGATGGTTTTCTTCCTTCACAACAAAATTGTTTCAGCAAAGTGCAGCATCATGCTTAACATTTTGAAAAAATTTTAGCTGGTCATTTTTCTGACAGCAAAAGAAAGAAGAATCTGTCAATGGTCAACAGTAAGAAAGAACTGTAAAAGCTAACATGAGTGTAAACATGGAAATAAGAAGAGAGGTTGAATCTCTCAGAAAAAGAGCGTCATAGGACAACCATTACAACAAAATAGTTTCTTTACAATGCAGCAATGAGTCTGGCATTTGAAAATGTTGGCTCCTTATATATCCAACACTATAGAAAATCAAGTTTCTGTAACATAAAAGCAAAACATCATTATTTTCTATTGTTATATGTTAAATGTACATACAGTCGGACATTCTCACGTGTATATTTGCATTTGATAAATATCAGTGACAATAATCATATTTTTGATTTCATTTTAAATATATGTGTGCATTGTAAGACATGTCACATTCAGTGGCAAAATATTGCCAACATTTCAAGTGTTCTGAAATCCTAGGAAAATACCTTAACATTTTGCACTATGGTATTCTGCCTTAAGTGTTTTATTTTATTTTATACTGTCCAAACAGCTTTCCATCAATCGCCACTTTCCATGTGCTAACTACTAATACATATAACCCGTTAGCTACTATATAATGTCTTTTAAACAGACATTCTCATTAAGTAACATATTCAGGCTGTAAACATATATAAAATCACAGTTAGCACTTACTGAAGATGCCCTTGCTACAGAAATGTATTATGCCTTTTGTCAGCAATAGTCCTGTAGTTTCCTCATGCTCTGACACATTAAGGTAATAAAGAAAACATATGTTTCCTGCATTTTGCTAATAATTAGATGTTGTTACTAAGTGCTTATATGCTAATATTAGGTTCTTCATAGAATAATGTTATCTGCCAGAATTACTTTGCAGAGATATGTTATTGGCACAAATTGTTGTCTTCTGTATTTTTGGAATGTCTTGTTGTAAAACATAAAGGCACTTTGTCTTCATGTTCTAAAATGAGCTATTTGGAAGTCTAGAGATTGGTTTGAAGAGAATTATGGGGAAAGTTAAATACACTCATCCTCATAACTAGACCTGATGTGCGACACTGCAGCTGTCACGGGTCAGCTCTTTAGATCGGGAACTGAGCGATCACATACCGCTGATCACTCAGTACCCGGTCTTCTCCCTGCAGAGACTGGTGACTGCCAGTCACCGGTCTCTGCAGGGATCCCCCCCCACCCCTCTATCTATTCCAACAGCGCTGACTGAGGAATGGACGAGGAAGGGAGTGGGCACAGCTGACTCTGCCTTAAGAGAGTCAATCAGGTAGCGGTGTGGATCCCAACAATATCGTCAGGATCCATCCCGGCTGCAGCACAGCTCTACGCTATCAGCATAGCGGGCAATAGCCCACTATATGCTGAGTTTTGGGTCACAGGAGAACATTAGTACATGTCCTCCTGTGACCCTGAAGAGAACTATGGCCCAAAAAAGGTTGGGCGATAGTTCTCTTTTAAGCTAATACATTGATCCAAGATAGCAGAAAGTGGTGTCTCTTGTAATTAAAGTGACACTAAAGCCTACACCCCCCCAATGCTAGTGTAAAGACTTACCGTATGTGATGCTTCTTGATATGTACATCTTCCTTCCAGTCATTTCAAGTTGTCTCCTCAGCGCTGGTGCCACTGTCCGATTCTTCGGTGTCGCCTTCTTTCAGTGGCCCACAGAGACACCCCTACGTGTTTACACTGCCTCACATTGTCTTATACTGAGCCATTGCTCCTCCGCCTTTTGTAACCTCAAGTGCACATGCACCAGTATGCATCATCTCCTACATGGACATTTGGGGAAGCTGTGCTCTGCGGCCAGGATTGAGTGGCGCAATAGAAGGTGGATTTTTAAATGTTTGGCCACACTGCAGCATTTAAAAAATGTTAGGACACTCAATACTACTTGCTAGTAATTAATGTAAAAAAGCTGAAAGTTTATTACCACTTTAGTGATGTGCTCCTTATGCAAATTACTATTGGATATGTCAAATGTTTATGTTTGCAGGGTCATACATGGCAAGTGTCCAGGACTGTGTAACGCCCCTAACTGCTCTGTCAGGATCTCAACGGCAGAGGCTTGTAACATCAACTGTGGGGCTAGTATGGGAGTAGGTTAATCCTGTTAATGGTCACGTCAGACTGAACTCCAGGCGTCGCTCTCAATCTTAAACGGAGAGTTTGGAGTTGCTAGCATCATCCACCATTATTTTAGAACAAGAAATTAACTAATTAGTTCACTAAGATTATGGGGCAGAGAACATTAAGTAATGGCCAGGATTAAGTTGTATGTATGTTCAGTAACAATGATATGGCAATGTGTCCAGGGCAATGATGATAAATCATGCAGTAATCAGCAGTGGTCATATGACTATGGCAGTAGTAATGGCAGGAAAACAAGCAGTTAATTGGCAGCAGTGGTAGTACTAATCCAAGGAGTTAATCAGCAGTATCCTATGGCAATATGGCAACAGTAATAGTAATAATCCAAGTAGTTAATCAGCAGTGTCTTATGGTGATAAGCAGCAATAAGGATAAGAAGCCAATTAAACAGTACAGTCTCCAGGGGTCAGGCAGTGCTGACAATGGTACTTGCGGTATTATGCACAGGACGGTTCCTCGAGAGGGAAAAGGGTTAGTTGTCTCCTGTAGTCCTGAGATTCCTCCGTTCTGTGCAGGCAGTGTGGTGTCCGTTTGGTTCTCGTGTAGGGGAGTTTAGCAGGGCGTCGACTCCATTAGTGGAACGCCGCTGCTAAGCTCCTTCCTGGTATATATGGGGTCAGAGCTTCATGGGGCGGAGCCAAGCTCCTTGATCACGGCCTTTGCGTTCCACTCTGGAGCGCAAGCCGCGACGTAGTCAGGGCGTCATAGGCGCTGCGCTCCCTGGTGGAACGCAAGACGCCGCTATCCTTACAGACTGGAGTTTAAAAATCTCCAGTTTTGATCAACAGGGTAGATACTTGAAAACTGCTGCCATTTCAAGGAATCTCCACGCATGCTAATTTCTCTACTTTCTAATATTTACTCTGTGTTACCCTTCTGTTCTTAAACAAAATGGCAAAACTTTTCCTGTAGTGTCAGAGACTTTCTGAAGTAGGCCCAGTACTGGTCCAAGGCGACTGGCTGCTGCCAATTAAGCTTTCTAAATGTGTGTGTGGGAGAATACCTACACATTATAAGTGACAGCAGTGAGTTCAGATGCTTGGCACAGGCAAAGAAAACTCAGCCTTTTCCCATTGTCACTTACAGAGTGCTGGAGGCTTCACAGGCAGCAGCCAGACACCCCAGTAAGGGCCGGATTTCCCACAAGGCCATCCAAGGCCCGGCCTCGGGGCAGCAGGGAGTAGAGGGGCAACAGGGGTGTGGAATTCCTATCTCCCGACTCCTGGGACATGCAGTTCCGGGTGCCGGGCAGGTAGTGGTTTTCTACATTTAGCCCTGCTTTGGGCAAGCAGAGCTGAATGTACAGCGTGGAAGCCGCCGCTTGTTTTGTACACGTAATCTCCGAAATGTTGCAGAGATCACTTGTATGCAGCCTGGAGGTCTGCCATTCTCCATGGGGTGAAGGGGGGTTTGGCGGGTAGGGGGGCCCATTAAGGAACCTGGCCTTGGGGCAGCAGAGAGAGTAAATCCGGCACTGACCCCAGTATGTCTTTTCCGAAGTGTTAGAGGCTGAAGAAAACTACATTGCTGTTACTGACAAAAGACAAAAGACATAATGAACTGTTATGCAAGATCAGAATCAGTAAGTGCTAATGGTAAACATTTTATTTATGTGAGCAGTTTGAAAAGTTTTGATGACAGTGTCCCTTTAAGTTGACAGAAAATATTAGAGAGCAACTAAAGTATCATCCACAGCATAACATGGATAGTATAAACAATGGTATAGGTAGGGGTTCTGATTCAACAAGTTGTAAGTGTCATGTTAAAGGCAAAATAGCCTCAAAAACAATAATATTATATGTAATTTTAGCAGTATTTAGCCTATCCCCCTAATTGATATTGTAGGTTTATAAATCAAAGCCTTTGCAAGCTGCCTTCATAATATTACTACTGTTTTCAATGACAAAATTGAGAGGTTTGACTCTGACATAGAGCAGCTGAGGTTTTCAGATTTGGACACAATAATATAAGGCAATATCTTTTAAGGTTTCATTTGTTTGACCTAACCCAGTTTTTCAGGATGGAGTCTTTTCTGTAGTGTTAAATGTTGCTAGGTGTGAGTCCCAGCTATCTGCTGAAGTACATTGTGCTTGTAGTATGACAATGCTGTAATTACAAATTCTGCAACTTCAAATAGGTTTGTCCTTTTGCATGTGGATTGTGACCCTGATTGCTACTTGGGGTTTGCCCTAATCTATCCTTTTATTTTTGCCTGAACATGAAATGCCATGACCTCTGGCAATGTAAGAAATCCACCCTTATCCACTTATTTAGGTAACTTGTAGATTAAGCGCACAAAGTGTACAACGTAGTTAGGCAAGTTATATGCAGTGCATACATGCAGTATGTCCACTGAACATGTATA